>NW_027225275.1:0-300000 GCF_041296235.1 Equus asinus
TTAATGACTCGGCCATGGAGCCAGCCCCTTCTTAGTGCCTTTGTAAAAATGTTAGTCAGGTTTATTTCTGTCTCTTTTTTCGTTTTAGTGGCCTATGTCTTTTTTATACCATTACCATATGGTTTTGATTACTATATCTTTGTAACACAGCTTGAAATCAGCTTTGTTCTTGATCAAGATTGCTGTAGCTATTTGGGGTCTTATGGGTTCCATGCAAGTTTTAAGATTTTTTTCTATTTCTTGGAAAAATGCCATTGGATGTTGATAAGCATTGCTTGGAATCTGTAGATCATTTAGGGTATAACGAACATTATAACAGCATCGATTCTTTCCATGCTTGAGCACAGATACCCTTTCAGCTTATTTGAGTCTTCTTCAGTTTCTTTTACCAATATTTCATAGTTTTCAGTGTACAGATTTCACCTCCTTTAGTAAATTTATTCCTAAATATTTTATTCTTTTTGATGCTATTGTAAATGAGATCTTAATTCTTTTTCAGGTAGTGTATTGTTAGTGTATAGAAATGTAACTTATTTTTGCATATTAATTTTATATCCTGCAAGTTTATTGAATTCATTTATTGGTTTTAACAGTTTTTTGTGGAGTCTTTAGGGTTTACTATATGTAAGATCATGTCAACTACAAACAGAGAAAATTTTACTTCATCCTTTCTTATTCAGATGCCTTTTATTTATTTTTCTTTCCTAATTTCTTTGGCTAGGATTTTAGTACTATGTTAATTAGAAGTGGCAAGAGTGGCACCCTTGTCTTGTTCTTAATCTCAGAGAGAAAGTGTTCAGCTTTTTCTGTTGAGTATGATGTTAGCTGTGGGAATGATTGTATGATTTTAATTCTTCATTTTGTTAATGTCTCTTTATTGATTAACACATATTGAAACATCCTTTCATCGCAGGATATGTCCTGCTTGATTATGGTATATGATCCTCTTAATATGCTGTTGAATTCAGTTTGCTAATTTTTGAGACTTTTTGCATCTATGTTTATCAGCAATATTAGCCTGTAATTTCCTTTTCTTCTAGTGTCCTAATTGGGCTTTGCTATCAGGATAAGTCTGGTCTTATAAATGAGTTCGGAAGTGCTCCTTTCTCTTCCGTTTTTGAAACAGTTTAAGAAGGATTGGTGTTAATTCTTCTTTAATTGTTTAGTCAGATTCACAAGTGAAGCCATCTGATCCTGGACTTTCATTTGTTGGAGGATTTTTGATTACTAATTCAATCTTATTCCTTGATATTAGTCCTGTTTGGATTTTCTACTTCTTTTTATTTCTACTTTTTTGTTCAATTCATTTAAACGAGACAAAAACAAACAGCAATTTAACTATTTCTCCCATCTCCTTCCTCCCACCCCTGGCAACCACCAGTCTGGTCTCTGTATCCATGAGCTTGTATCTATCTATCGATCGATCTTTCTATAGTATATAGCATACATATCTAGCATACATATTATAGAGTATATACATGGTGTATAGTTCATAGTGTGTATAAATAGTGTGTGTTTGTATAGATATATTCCACATATAAGAGAGATCCTACAGTATTTGTCTTTCTCTGTCTGACTTATTGTATTTAGCATAATGTCTCAGGGTCCAACAACATGGTCACAAATGGCAAGATTTCACTCTTTTTTATGGCTGAATAATATTACATTGTATATGTAGATATCATTTCTGTTTCCTCATGACAGTCTTGGTAGATTTTACATTTCTAGAAATTCATCCATTTCTTCAGATCATCTAAATTGTTAGCATATAGTTGTTCATAATAATATGTAATGTGCTTTTTTATTCTGTGGTATCATTTGTAATGTGTAATCTTTCATTTTTGATTGTATTTTTTGACCCCTCTTTTTTTTTCTTGATTAGTCCAGCCAAATTTTCGCCAATTTTGTTTACCTTTAAAAAAAAGCATTTCTCAGTTTAATTGATCTCTTTTATTGTTTTTAGTCTCAGTTTTATTTATTTCTACTACAAACTTAGGACTTAATTTATTCTTTTACTAGTTCTTTGGAAACTTCAAGGTTAGGTTGTTTATTTAAGGTTTTTTTTTATGCAGACATTAGCTCCTATAAAATTTCTCTTATTAACTATTTTCATTCCACCTCAAAAGTTTAGTATGTGGAAGTGTAGTTTGAGATTTTTAAATTTATTATATAAATTTATTATATTAAACAGAATAATTTCAACTACAGCTTGCATGGTAATAACTTTATATTTGTCAACTTTCTCTTTCACCAGTCCCCTCTTTTCTAGTGTTAAAAAATATACAAGATGTTTCCATTTCCAACATAAAAACAAATTAATTAAAAATGGTCTAAGTTTTTGGAATTGTTACATTCAATGACTTGAATGAATCTCCAGACAAGTATGCTCAGTGAAAAAAAGCCAATCCTGAAAAATTATATAGTGTATAAAACTCCTCTCATATAATATTTATGTAATATACATAAATTCATGTAATTCATGATGGAATTATAGAGTTGAGAATAAATTAATGATTTCCACGAATTAGGGGAGGGTGTGTTGGTGTGGCAGTAAATGGCAAACTGATGGACTCTCATGGTAATGAACCTGATCTGTATCTTGACCGCAGTGGAGGACACTCTAACCTACATTCATAATAAACTTACATAGAACTAAACGCACACACCCACACACATACTTTCGAGAAAAGTAAAACTAGGAAAATCTGAGAAATATTGAGAAATTTTATCAATGTCTCTGTGCTGGTTATAATTATTGTACTTTAGTTTTATAAGATGTCATCCTTGAGGAAAGATGGGTAAAAGTTACTTAGTATCTCTCTGCATTATATCTTACAATAGCATATGAATCTAAGATTACCTCTCAAAAGAAAAGAGTTTAAATTAAACAACAACAACAAATCAAGTATTTATACAAACAACATGGGTGAATCTCAAAAACATGTAGAATGACAGAACTCTTACTCAAAACTGGATGCCATAGAACTCCACTAGTATAAACGCCCAGAAAACAAACTAATCCAAGGTGGTAAAAAGTCAGAACAATGTGGAAACTTCTGGGGTTTGGGGCAAGGATTAACGGGAATGGGCGTAGGAGGAAGAAATTTTCTGCAGGATAAATTCAACACACTACGTGGGTGTATGCATTTGCCAGAATTCATTGAGTGGTACATTTAAATTTGTGTATCTGACTGTATTTAAGTAAAAATATAGCATATGTAGTTTCACATACCAATTTTTTTAATTGAAAATATAGAAATAAAATTTAAAAATAAGCAAACAACTCTAATTAGTTAATATTATATATCTATCCTCAGATGTTCAGGGGCTAAAGTGTACCAGTGTCTGAAATTCACTTTGAAACAAATAAAATAAATAAAATGGACTAAATGGAGAAAGGCATTCATAAATATATAGTTATGTGATAAATAAAAAACAGTTAAATGAAGATAGAAATATGAGCATTGACTGTATATAAGTCTTTCAACTTATTCATTTATAAAATAATTTTCATACTCCAATGTTGGGAGAAAAACAAAAATATCAAAGAATATATAAAAACAAAAGATGTAGCAGCGTGGGCGGGTCGCGCGGGCTGCGGAGAGGCGGGCCGGGCGCGGAGCAGGGGAGAGGCCCGCGGCGGCGGCGGCGGCGGCGGCGGTGGAGACTGGCCCTGGCGGCTCGGGCCCCGCATCGGAGCAGGCCTCGCGGCGCTCCCCCGGCCGGCGAGCTGGTCAGCGAGGCCCAGGCCGCCCGCGCGGCGCGGGGAGCGATTGTTACTTTAGCTGATGGGTGCTTATCGGACGGCCCACATGGAGAAGAGCTTCATCGCTGCAGAAAGTGCTGTTGGACAGCGCTGATCTGGACTCCTGTCTTAGCCTTGGTTGTGGATGTCATGTTCTTGAAATCATGAATCCTATTTATAGCCCTGGTTCCTCTGGGGTTCCCTATGCAAATGCCAAAGGAATTGGTTATCCAGCTGGTTTCCCCACGGGCTACACAGCAGCGGCTCCCGCCTACTCCCCCAACATGTACACTGGAACGAACCCCACCTTCCAAACAGGTTACACTCCTGGCACACCTTACAAAGTGTCCTGTTCCCCCACCAGTGGGGCAGTGCCACCATACTCCTCCTCCCCCAACCCCTACCAGACCGCCGTGTACCCCGTGCGAAGTGCCTACCCCCAGCAGAGCCCATACGCACAGCAAGGCACATACTGCACACAACCCCTGTACGCAGCACCTCCTCACGTCATCCACCACACCACGGTGGTGCAGCCCAATGGCATGCCGGCGACGGTGTACCCTGCACCTATCCCTCCACCTACAGGCAACGGGGTCACCATGGGCATGGTGGCTGGGACCACTATGGCGATGTCAGCAGGTACCCTGCTGACTGCCCACTCCCCAACTCCTGTCGCCCCTCACCCAGTCACGGTGCCCACATATCAGGCCCCCGGAACACCCACCTACAGCTACGTGCCCCCTCAGTGGTGATCACCCTGCGATGTTTGAGGATGGAGCTGTGCGGTCACATAATGGAGGTTCCACAGCTGGTGCTGCAGGCCTGGCGCCTCCAGCCCGGACTTTCTTCCTAATGCTCTGACACTTAGCTAGCACTCCTGCGGCCCGCCCGGCAGGTCCCAGCGCCATGAGTCTCCAGCTGACTCTGGGTTGTTCTTACAGCAAATCCTGTTTTGTGGGCTGCCTGGCAATTTTTTAGCTAACTATAATGATAAAAACGGAGTATTAATCTATTCAGAATCACATCTAGTTGAATGCATGTTTAAAAAACAAACACAAAAACAAAGCTTGCTCAATCTACCTGCAGTGACTGATGCAAACCCATCATATGCAAAATCCAAAGGAATGGGAAGTGTTTTATAGCTTGTATCCCTAATGCACTGTTGTAACGTATGCCAAGTCTTAAAGTTGTACGTGTTAAAGCGAATTTCTTCATAGAGCAAAAAAAAAAAACGAAAGATGTAAAGATTTTGAGTAACTCAGCTATACAAATACACAATTTATTAAGTGACTATTGATTACAACCCTTAAATAAGTTAAAATAAATTGAATATTTATAAGGAAAAAATAAGAAAGAATTCTGCACTTAGAAATTGAGAACAAGTCTTCTAAATTGCTATAGGTTTAGGAAGATGTAAAAAGAAATATATCAAGATGTATGAAAAAGAAGGAGATACTTTTCAAACTTGTAGGATATGACTGAAGACATATGGTAGAAGGGACATAAATTGCGGCCTGCATTTAATATTTAGTCACAGAAATACATTTACAGGAATGTTAGGCAATATATCTGGGGAATTAAGAGATATCTGAGAAAAACAAACTAAAAATAAAGTAAAACAAAAGTCTTCTGCCATATAAAAAATGATTAATTTACCATAAAGTAAAATTTAAAACAAACAGTAAACAGGTTCTGGAAGTTAAGGATGAAGATTTTATAAGAAACACAAAGGGAAAAAAAGTATAAGAAAAACTGGATGAAAATGCTACATACAAAAATTAATTGTTAAAGAATATATAACTAAAAAAAGTGCTAATTAACAGAACAGACATAACCAGTTACTGATTATTCTGCTGAATTGTCACACAGTGTAACCCTCTCAGACAACATCCAGGTAAACAAATTGCTTTAACATAATAAGCATCACCAAAATAAAGTAAATAAGTAAATGCACAGGAGGAGATATTTGAAGAAATAATGAAATTTTTTTCCCATTTGAAGCAAGATTATATTTCCCCCTCAAAATTGATATGCAATGCCAAACATAATATAGTAAAAAAAATCTACACATGGGCATATTTGTAAAGTTTAAGACCATGAAAGGTAAAGAGAAAATTCTAAACTTTCTCAAAAGAATGCCTTACAAAACAAAATAATTATGGTCTCATCTGGCTATTCCGTGGCAACACTGATATATTTTATGCTCAATTTTGCAATAAGGAAACTAAAAGCTTCAGTTATTTTCCCAAAAATACAGCAAATGGGAGAGCCTGTCAATGTTGTCCGAATTTATTCCTAAGTAGTTGGATCCCGAGTTTCCTATACTCATCACCATATACACTTGTGTGTGCTCCTCTATATACGTGACTTTTATTTGTCCTTCAACTAGTATCTACCCAGTTGAATGCAAGTACAATATGGCAAGCAATGTCCTCAGCACTTTGGATGCATCAGTGAAGAACAAAGACAAAAATGCTTATGGGTGCATTATATTTTAGGTTGAGTGCATGTGTGTGTGGGAAAGGCAGATACTAAACGTAAACATAATAAATAGGTAAATTCTATTGTATGCTAGAAGATCATCAGTGCTACAGTGAAAGGAAAAGTGGGACAAAAGTGAGGCCCATCAAGAGTGACGGGGGTGATAGTGGGGAGCTCATGCTAGGCCCCACTGAGTAGCTACCTTTGGAGCACAGACTGGAAAGAAATGAGGGAATTCACCCCATAGATTCTTGGAGAAAGAGCAGTCTAGTAAGAGGAACCTCCAAGTGCACCAGCCCTCAGGCATGACTGTGGACAGTGTGTTCTAGAATCACATGGATGCCTGTTTGGTTGGAAGGAAGAGGAGAAGGTGAGAGCAGTGAGAGATGAGGTCAGAGGGTAAGTAGGACCTACACTGGTAGGGTCCTGGAGGCCTTCATGGGGACCATGGCTTTGGCTCCAAGGTTGCTGGGAAGCTGTTGCAGGGCTTTGAGCTGGGGAGTGCCATGATCTGACTCTCACATAGGACTCGGGCTACTCTGTTGAGGGTAGGTTGCTGAGGGACATGGACTGAAGAAGGGAGATTAGGCAAACATTTCAGAAATTCGAGTGAAAGTTATGAGCAGCTCAGAGCAGAGTGGTAGCTGTGGAGGTCCTGAGAAGTCACCAGATTCTGGGTGTGTTTGGAGGTAGAACCAACAGAAAAGCTGGTGGACGGGACACAGAGTGTGTGCAGTGAGAACCCTCATGGGTGACCTCAAAGCTTTGGGCTTGAGGCGCTGAAAAAAGTCACTGCCATTCAAAGTACTGAGGAAGGAGGTGCTGGGGCAGTATGGGATGGGGGATCAGGATACAGGTTTGGACTTATGATGTCGGAGATGTTTAAGAGCCATTCAAAGGGAAAGGTCACCTAGACAGGTGGATGAGTGACTGAATCAGCAAGCAAATATATATGAAATCTTTAGGAACCATCAAAACAAAGGCAAACAACCCACTAGAAAAAAAGTGTGCAAAAGGAATGAACAATAGTGTAACAGAAATTGTGGATGACCAATAAACATATCAAATACCACTGAGTATAATTAATAATTATGGAAATGAAAATGAAAGCATTAGGTAGTATTCCACACCTGCTATTTTTTTGTCAAATACTCAAGTGAGCGAACGGACCAGGTTTGGACAATGATGTGAAGCACAGTGAACTCGGATGCATTGGGGGTAGAAGTATAAATCTGTGCAATCACTGAAAAATAAACAGGAATTACCTGGTAAAGGTTCTACAATCATTTATTTTTGTCTTAAGTGTTCACTGTAAAACAATTTCTACTTTCACAAGGAGACTTGTCCAGATACACTCATTGAACTCTTATTTGTAATTGCAGAAAATTAGAGGAAAAAGACCTGAGTAGATTGTGTTTAAACAACATAAAACTATACAGAAGTTATTATCCTTTTAAGTGATTTATAAACATCAGCACATCAGCATATCCCAGGACAAAAGGCAAGAAAAGAAAAGACAAAAGAACACTTCCAGTGTGATTCTTTGAATATAAAGCTCAAAAGAGACACACACATATTTGAAGATACAAACACTTACGATAAGGTTATAAAGAAACCAAAGGATTGACTGAAACAAATTTAAAAATGTAGCTCTCTGGGAAATGTAGGAAGAGGCCACCAGGGGTTTGAATGGATTGCTGATGTATATTTCCTATATATGTGATGATCACAGGTTATTACATTTTATTTTAAATGTGTAAATATTAATAAGATGTATTCTCTTGTGTGTACAATATATTTTATAATAAGAATTAAAATAATTTTAATTTTAAAAGTTTCAAAAATCAGCACAAAACCACTAAGGAGACTTCACCTTGTGGTTCTACTTCACCATATTAATGAGTACACTATTGTCATCCCACTCTCGATATACTTGCAAACACAGACCTGCTTCTGTTAAGCAAATGATCCACTCACTGCGTTCCAGAAATAACCTAAATATGGCAAGCACTCAATAACATTTGCACCAAAGTAGACCGGAAATCAGCAGTTGATTTGAACATTCACAGCAATGGGAAGTCCAATGGCTAACAAATACGGGAGGAGATGATCACTTCCATACCTAATCCATAGACAGCAATAAAATATTACTTTATTCTCACCAGAATGATGATAAACTTAGCATCATGGTTGTGGGATCCCAAACAAGCAAAAAGATGATGGAGGACATATTACTGTAGATGCGACAAAAAAAGTGCATAAATTTGGACCAACTTGTGGAAGAATCTTAAACAATTTCTGCTCCAGACACACCCCAAAGACTAATAGTATGCATATCAAATACATGTGTATTTACACGTTTGGAGAAAAGTTTTCTGTGACAAGAAACTCTAGTTAAATAAATCTGCAGATCTGAAACAGGTGAAATGTTGCAGAATGGGTGGATCTGAACTACAGGCTCTGTCACTGGGGCAGAGGGCAGCAGCTTCCCAGAGATAGAGATGAACTGGAGCAAGACCCTTTATGTGATGTCGGAGGACGTGGTGGGCTTTTGCCTTTTGCAAAGGGCTAATACATATTAATCAAACTGATATCTGTGGTTAAGCTTTTAATGGGAAGTTTTGAGGTCAGGAATTTGAGGAGAAAGGCTCAGTATTACTGCAAAGGAAATAAGACAAACTGTCTTCTGGCTGTGGACCTGCTATGTCCACAATATCTGAATGGGGAACACAACTCAAGTCATGAATCATGGGAACCAGTTTTGAGTTTGAACCCCAGATATCTGCTGAGAGGAAGTTATAAGCTGCTAGACAGAAAGGGTAAGCACAGATGGTGGGAGACAGAATATAATGTGTAAGTGAGTTTGTCTGTGTATTTGCGTGACACAGAGAGAGAGATCCAAATAGTTGAGTCTAATGTTAAAAAAAAAAATAACCCCAAACTACCATAGAAATAGGAACTTGTTACAGGTGGAATTTATATTGTGGATAAGAAAAGTCTTGCAACATACACATGCACACTTGAAATTTAATGAAATAGAAGTATAACTTCCATTTTAAAAGAACAGGAAATTTTGAAACAAATCAGGAAGGATGAAAGGAGAAAAATGAATGCAAAATAAACAAAACCAGAAACTTGGAAACGTAAAATATATGCACTGAAATAAAAAATAAAATAAATGGGACGCATTCTAGAATCAACATAGCCCAATAAAAATTTAGTTTACTAGAAGACAATAATGAGATATCTGCCCAGTATGTGACAAAGAAAAGAAGGTAAGAAATATAAAAAGCTGTTATAATATGGAGAAAATGAAGAGCGCATGGAGGTAAGGGGTAATAAAAATTAGCTATGAATTTTGCACCCTTTAATAAGATACACAAAGACTAAGCGCCATACAGTATGTTAGAAAATTGTGACTTTCCAAATCATAATTAATTATTTGGAGTATTATTAACATCTGTTTTATAATGTTATAATAATGATAATTATGTTATTATTATCTTAAACATTTATTGGATCCAAATACTTTCTTTCAAATTAGCACAAGAAAAAATGGGGGTGCAGAGATTGTGGGAGGCCTCAAACATGTTTCAATCCAAACGCTGTCTTTAAGTAGCTGGGAAGGTAGAAGCCTACGTAGAAGACGATGAATATAATCTTGCGCTGGTGCATTACCAGAGTAGTAGGAAGGAGAGACAGCTAATGGCACTTTTCTTATCCTAGAAGTTCTCCAAGATAATCAATAATTTTCCTTCCATGAGTGCTGAAATTGAAGTACCTACTGAAATAAGTCAATTCATCCTATCCTATGATTTTTGTATTTTTTACTGACTTGAGTGAATGTTTTACCAAATTGATACCATTTGCTGGGTTTTGTTTTTGAATAGTCTAGCCTCCATTCTTGGGCTTTATGAGTAAGTGAAATGTGTGTAAACTTTAAACAATCAAATACCTTCTTATGAAGTAAATTAGTTGAATAATATGTATTTCTACATCCAATAATATGCCCAAGTATATTTTTATTTCAGTGATAGTTTTGGCATAAATGCTGACATGGTCAAAATATTAAAATAAAGCTGTTATGAATCTGGAGTGATGACTTCAAGATACTGAAATAAGTGGTAATGTTGGAGAAAACAGTGCATCCTTGGAATGATGAACTTATTCCAACCGCCAACCATCAACCCCTTAGGATAGATTCTCAGGCTAACAGAGTCCTCAAGACCCACACTCAGAATGGGCCAAAAAGGCTGAGAAACTTCAGAATCCCAGTGGGAGAGGCAGTGAAGGCTACTGGGCTGTTCCAATTTCTGAGGAATTAAGCTTGGGGGTTTCTGGGTGTAGGATTTTGTTTGCACTTTAAGATCTCTTAAAAATGTCAACCAGATGGTTTTCAGCTTTATTATGTAGGTTTTTTTCCCAAGCAGAGCTATGATTAAACTAGATACTTCAATGGGCATCACAGTTTCTCATGTATTATAGAACCCTCTGCACTGGCACAAAATTTCTCAAACTTTACTCAAAGTTGTTCAAAGTTTCTCATCTGTGTCCCCCATTAGGCAGAGCAGGCACACGTCAGGCCACTGGCTGGACAGCATTTTCTAAGCGGACATCTCTCATCGTGGTCGAGGGCTGACTTCATCTCTCCCACAGACCCTCTGCGGACAGTGGGGGAGGCGGCCGTGGCTGCAAGTCTTCAGCTGCTGCCCAACCTTCTTTGGTGACAGCCCAGGTCTGGCTGGCAGTCTCTCACATTTATTAGCTATTTTGCCCCTAACCTAAAGAGAAATAAAATATTTATGTGTAATTAGGGAGCATTTAAAACACAGTTTCAGGCAGCATAATGCCTTTCAGCATCATGACAAAATTCCTATGACAAAGTTATTTCACCTGAACTGTAACATCCAGTTAGAAGTAATACGTGAGTTCAGCAAGGCTGCTGGATAAAATATTAATATACAAAATCAACTGCATTTTTACACACTGCCATTGCTCAATCTAAAAAAGAAATTAAAAATACAATCCCATTTACAATAACATCAAAAATACTTTGGAATTAATTTAACAAAAGCAGGGCAAAACTTATACTCTGAAAACTGTAAAACATCTTGGAAAGAGATTAAAGAAGACCTGAGTAATGGAAAGCCATCTCATGATCATGAGTCAAAATAGTTAATACTATTAAAATGACAATATTCCACATATTGATCTACAGATTCTACGCAGTTCTTCTCAAAATCTCATCCAGCTTCTCTGCAGAAATTAACAAGCTGAAGAACTTTAAAACAGAGCACTTAGAACATGATCTTAGGGGCTGGCCCCATGGCCAAGTGGTTAAGTTCGCGCCCTCCACTCTGATGGCACAGGGGTTTTGCTGGTTTGGATCCTGGGTGCAGACATGGCACCGCTCATCAGGCCATGCTGAGGCAGTGCCCCATATAGCACAACCAGAGGCACTCAAAACTAGGATATACAACTATGCACTCATAGGATTTGGGGAGAAGGAGAAAAAAAAAAAGATGATTGGCAACAGTTGTTATCTCAGTTGCCAATCTTTAAAAAAAAGGATGTAATCTTAAAAAGTAGTCAATTATTATATATAATAAATCATAAATTAGCAAGTTAGTGTCTTTTTCCTCCTGCATCCCAACAAAGACAGGTAAAGGTGAGTCATTTAGGTGACTTTTTCCTACTCAATTTCTGCCTCTGTACTTTTTGTAATTTACTGTCTTCTTGCAGAAATTCTGAAATGCCTTCTAGTAATCTAAGTAATCTTATCCAGAATTGGCTCAGATATCAAGTTACTTGCTAATGAATGCACTGATAATATCAGTGTAATGATAACATCATTGTAAAGCAAGGATGCATAGTCCTGTTGGGATGGCCGCCAACACTTGCGTGGTTCCCATTGGAATAGTTTCCCCACGCACCACATCAAAGAGCACAGCTAGACACTGTTTACTCACAATATCCAATAATAAATACCTTGAGTATAACCTCTCTAGTTGTTGTTTTGACTGCATAGATAATGATAATAGTACTTTTCTAGGCAATCATCATACAACAATTATAGCAATGATTAAAATATCATATTCCATTTTTCTTAAAGCTGTACCAGTAGATATCTACATTATCCAATCTGCGATCCTTGTCCAAAAGAGTTGAGTTCATTCTATTCATTCAGTATATATTGCCAGACATAAGGACCTTGTTAAGAATTGAGTATGGAAATAGTGTTTTGTCAATTTTTCTTCTGGGTTGACAGAGTTAATAATCCCAAGGCCACTTTCCCAGGCTGTGGCACCCCTTTCACTTAGCTAAATTGGTTTTGAGCAGCTCAGCATTTTAATTTCCAATCACACTGACTGTTGCTGATAGGAAGGTTGCAAGTCAACCACTTTATTTAGATGAAATGGAGTATATCTGAAGACCACTCATGATGGTAAGTGTGAAGAAAAAGATAATTCACAAGTCTTGTCTTTTAATTATACTGCTCTTCTTTGGTCATTATTTATTGACCAGGCTATTAAATAAACCTAAAAATGGTTGTTGCAGGTGTATTACAACAGAGAAAAAATTAATTCAAGATATAAGATTAAAAACAATCAGAGTCTTCATGGAATTTATGGTTATGGGTTGTAAGTAGGTGGTGGAGGAATTCCCAAGAAGGTAATATTACAGAGATTTATATTTAGATTATTTTAGGAAAAGTAAATGCAAAACTATCACCAACTTATTTGGTCTAACCATTGTTGAGTCTTAGCTCAGATAATGCCAGAATTTGTGTTTCAAGAAATGAATTTGCAATAATGTGGCATAAAATGCAGTTGGACAAAGCATGTAAAAGCACACCATGGGGCTCACTAATAAAATTCTCAAATTATGGCTGAAGGTGAGAGTGAACACTGAGTTAGGGTGTCACTATGAGCGCTTGCATTACGGTTCTCAGGGCTGTTGTTAAAATACAGAGAGTTGGGCTACAGACAGAAAAGAGAAATATAAAAATTTAAATTTTAGTTACATAGAAATATTTAAGCAAAAAAAGGAATTTCTGATAAAAATAAACAAACATATTCCAGCTTCATGGTAGGATGTAGAAAGTTGATGGACAGGGCATAGCTCTCACTCTTACAACACCACCAACAAGAACACCACCACCTGACAACCTGCAAATCCACATGTCCTTGAACACACCAGTGAGCTAATGACAGGACAGCCAACTGAGCCCAAGTCTGAGAAGAACAGGTGTCTCTGAAAAATGGCATGCGAGCACTAACTTACCTGGGGCAGGTGTTGCCTGACACCAGTGGGAGGAATTGGGCTAACGCTTTTAATGACTTAGGAAGGCTGCGTGTGGGCTGGTGAGGGACTGCAGAAAGCCAGGGCCACAGACACAGGCGATCCCCATCCGCTGAAAGACTGCACTTCATGGACCTAAGAGGTGCTCAGGGAGAGACAGACAAGTGCTGAGGAGTCCTCTGGGTGCAGGAGAGTCAGCTACTTCAAGGCCTGACAACCCCACAGAATCCTTCTCTGCTTTTCTGCTAGGAATGAGATTGTGAACTGAGGGAGCCAGAATAAATGCACTGCCACCCCTGGAGCAGTGGAGAAGAGAGGAGACGCTCTCTTCCCCTGGTTAGGGGCAGGAAGGCACGCAGGCCCAGCTTGTTAGAGGCCTCTTGAAGCTGACCCCTGGAAGGCCACCTCTGGGACCCAGAGACAAGGTGATGACTGCCTGAGGCTGGGCTTAGACAAAACCAAAAGACTCCCTGACACACACACAGCCAAACTAACATGCAATGGGGTCCACTCCTGGGAGGGGATGGGGCGTGCTGAGGGGCTCTCCAAGGCACAGTGCAAAGGGAAGACTGAAGCTGAGGATGGAGTAGACATTGAGGAGATCCCTCTGAGAAACCAGTCAGACCATAAACACAGATGTCCCTACGGAAGCCTTGGCAGACTGAGTGTAACCAGAGCAGCCATAACAAAGAACCAAGCTGGACTCCTGGGGAGACTCACTCAGTGCCACACTGAGAAGTAGGGCAGAAGGAGAGCGCGCATTTCCAGGCCTAAACCTATCTACCTCAATTCCTACCACCCTACACAATATGTCTGGGTTTGACAAAAAGTTAGAAAGCATACAAAAAACAAGAAAAACACACTTTTAGGAGACAAAGCAATCAACAAAAGCAGATTCAGCAGGATTTTTTGTAGAAATCGAGTAGCCCATTTTACTGTTTTCATGGAAATGCAGAGAAACCAGAACTGCCAAAAAAATTTTGAAAAGAACAAATCAGACTCGTGATCTGATTTCCAGATTCACTGTGAAGCTACCGTATGAAGACTGTGGTATCGGAGAAAGGATAGACACATAGATCGATGGAACAGAATAGAGTTCAGAGATAAGACTGCACAGGTATAGAGCAGGAGGTTCGGCCAGGTTCTAAAGCAATTCAAAGAGGGAGAGAGAGTTTATTCAGTAAGTAGTGTTGAAGTATTTTGATATGCATGTGTGAAAAATGAACCTCTACCCATATCTTCTACATTAGACAAAAACGAACTTAAAATAGATTTTAGTCCTAAATGTAAAATCTAAAACTGTAAACCTTCTAGAATAGCAGGCAGCAAACCTTGGTCCTGTGGCCTAGTCTGGCCCCAGCTCGTTTCTGTATGCCCCAAGAGCTAAGAATGATTGAACATTTTTTAAAGCATTGTAATAAAAAAAAGACAGAGAGAGACCAACATGCAATGGAGATCGTGTATGGCCTGCAAAGCCAAAGATATTTCCTATCTGGCCCATTTCAGAAAAAGTTTGCCAATCTCCATTGTAGAAGAAAATATTTATGACCTTGGGGTTGGCAAAAATTCCTCAGATATTACACCAAAATGTGATTAAATGATAATCTTAATAGAATAAAAAACAAGCCATACATAGGGATAAAGTATTTTCAAATCATACATCCATAAAAGGAGTTGTATCTAGAATATATAAAAAACTCCCAGAGATACAGGAGGAGGGGAACCCAAAGCAGGTGAATGCTGAGGGATGTGCTTCATTGGGGCACCAGGACACAGAACTTCACACCCGGTCAACACGGTCTGTGTGTGAGAAGCAGCAGGGGCATCAAGGGCCCAGGGGAAACCTGTGTTGCCTTGCATCTGGGCTCAGGGACCACGGGCAGCTGTGCACTGTCCATAGTCCTGAGTCAGGTCACCACAGACTGGGAAACCCAGTCCTTGACTAACTGGCTGACAGGGATCCACATTGGGACTCCCAGCGGGTAGGCACTGGGAGGGCTTCCTGGCTTCCCCAGCAGCAGCCTGGAGAGGCTGGGCGATGCTCCTATTGGGTAAATTTTGATGAGCGGGAGGCAGTTGTTAAGTTTCTCCACCTGGAGAGACTCTCCTGCAAGGTGGCTGACTATCAGGTCTCTCTGCAAACACAGAGCAGTCAGCCGCACTCACGACCAGCTGGGCGGGTGGGTGCTGCTGTCTGTCGTTCTTGCGCTCCGTTCTCCTGTGTCTGATTTCTCCCTCTCCCTCCTTCCTGATTCCCTGGGACTGCACCCCCATAAACTGTGATCACATAAACTTGCCCTAAGTTGTGTTTTCTAGGGAACCCTCACTAACACAGCTTACAAAGATAATTACTTAGATGTTTATGCATGTTTTTATATATTTAAAAAGACAGAACCAACCAAAAATGCTTAAATATTATGGGTGGGATTGTGACAAGATAGTAGGAAGATTTTAAGTCGTTAAATGGATCAAAGCTACAGATGAGAGAGTGGGGATATACCTCCCGTAGATGCTTTGAAGGAGTTGTCCAGGGGGAATTAATGACAGAGTGATGAAGTCGGAGTTTCAGTGTGGATGTCAAGATCAGTTTTCCTGTACGAGACGGGAGTACTCTTTGGGCAAACCAGTGACTCTATAAAAATTGACCATGTTCTCACAGGGTTGGAAAATATACTAGGGAGTGAACACACACACTGCTACAATGGGTCACTTCTCCTTTTTTGGAAATATCCAAAAAACTAACACAATCATTGGAGACTGTAAACCATAAGGTGCAGAAAGTGTCTCAGAATCCGATGGCCTCTGTGGCCCCTAATTTCTCTCCTTCTGGGGCTGCCTACAAAACAAGAGACTCTGATGCTCACAACCAAGGCAGAAGCAAAGCTGATTCAGGAAATAAGTCTTGAAATAAAAGGCAAGGGAACACAGATGACAATGATACATAGCAGAAGAGAGGAGAATGGCCTGAAACTCAATTGAGAAGAAAAAAAAAAAAAAACAAATGGGGACGGTGAGAGAGAGGCTAGACAGCTGCAAAGCCTGAAATAGGAGCAAACTCCTAACTGTCCAATCAAGTGGCTGAATTCCACAACTGTCCTCTAAACGAGGACTCATTGTCCCAGAAGTCCTACTTCTGAATCCTCTATGAATCTCGAGATTTGAACCTGTATGTCTCCAGGGCCCAGAGGCCGTGGGTTCCAGGATGTGGTATTTGTCTGGAGACCAGAGTCACCACCTTCAGATCCTGCTCATTCTCAGGATGGAATGTCTTTGCTATCTTCTTACCATCAGACCCTTGAAAACATGGAAAATGCTTAAAGACTCAGCACTATCATGGAGAAAGCTCCATGTAGACTAGGTTTCCTGGGGAATAATTATGATAAGGGAGTCCAGTTACTTTCCACAACTATTCTAAACAGGAAATGCATTGATGAATAATTCCAGAGTAATTTTATACCTTTGTGAAACAAGTGATCAAGATGAGGTAATAGGTCCCAGTGAGCTGGCAGTGATGGGATTGGGGACCTTGGCTTGTTGGGTATCTTTGTGCTTGACTTTCCTAGGGGAGAGCCACCTTGGAACCTTCCTGCTTCCCACCTTCCCAGCTTTCCTCCTCCATCCTCCCCAGCCAGCCCATCTCACTCCACAAGAGGCTCCCTTGGGACCATCCCATGAATTAGACCCTCCTGTCACTGCAAAGACACTGCCTAGACAAGATCTTTGACTAAGAAACAGAAACGAGAGACTTTTTGCCTTGATGCCAATTTCCCAGATTCTAGTGTCTGGCTTTAGAATAACAAATGTTCTGAGAGTAATCTTGCTTCTGATTGATCTCGGGTTCCTGACAGCATCTGGCCTCTGTCCTGCTGCTGCTGTTCAGTGGACGTTTAAGAAAGGAACTAACAGTAGGCTAAGAAAACAGACGTCTCACAGTCAGGTCACCTTAGAGTAGTCGTTCTTAACCTGTTGGAGTGAAAGGCTATATAAAAATCAGATTAAAATGACATTCCTTATTCTATGAAAAAAATGAGCTTTGTTCCTGGAGACACTCACAATTTTGCATACAATTTCATAGGTTTTTAGACCCTGCCCCATGCTGATCCACCCTTTAGACACAGACGGGGCGGTTTAAATCACAGACATCAGTTGTCTCCAGTCTGGAGGCTGGAATCTGATATCAAGGCGTAGGCAGAACTAGTTCCTCCTGAGGCCTCTCTCCCATATCTATAGATGCCGTCTTCTCCCTGTGTCCTCACATGGTCATCCCTCTGTGTGTGTCTGTGTCCTGATCTCTTCTTATAAGGACACCAGTCCCATTGGATTATGGTCCACCCTAGTGACCTCATTTTCCCTTGGTCACCTCTTTAAAGGCTCCGAATACAGTCACATTCTGAATTCCTGGGGTTAGGGTTTCAATATAGGATTTTAGGGGGACACAACTCAGCCACGACAGTGTGAAACACTCATGAATCCTGTCTTAGCCACTGCCAGATTCACACAGAACCTGTGAAAATGTGCAGAACCTGGACTTTTTATCTTTCCTGAGGAAGATTCACCCTGAGGCAACATCTGTGCCAGTCTTACTCTTTTTTGTATGTGGGATGCCACCACAGCATGGCTGACGAGTGGTGTAGGTCTGTGCCTGGGATCTGAAACTGTGAACTATGGTCAGCAAAGCAGATGGTGCTAAACTTAACCACTAGGCAACAGGGCCAGCCCCCAGAAGCTGGACTTTCATTTTTTTTTTTTTTTGAGGAAGATTATCCCTGAGCTAACTGCTACCAATCCTCCTCTTTTTGTTGAGGAAGACTGGCCCTGAGCTAACATCTGTGCCCATCTTCCTCTACTTTATATGTGGGACGCCTACCACAGCATGACGTGCCAAGCGGTGCCATGTCCGCACCCAGGATCCCAACCAGTGAACCCCAGGTCGCCGAAGCAGAACATGTGCACTTAACTGCTGCAAACCAGGCCAGCCCCAGAAGCTTTACTTTTGATTCTCACTTTCCCATTTCACCTTGGGGCTTGAGGACTGATCCTAGAGGAGAGAAGTTCCCACTGGGATCTCTCAGCCACTCTGCGCTCCTCCAGCACGGTTGTCTGCCCAGACCTTAGGGACGGTCATGCAGCCGCTAACATTCCCCATGCACCACCCAAATTCTAAGCAAGGCCTCAAAGCCCCTCAAGACCCTCTCCCAGCCGATCTTTGAAGGCCTCTACCTCAGCCTCCCACTCTCCGAGACACCTGCCTCTGTGGCCTCTGTGCTCCTGACCTCTCTGCCCCTTCCTCAGTTCACCTGTCACCACAGTCTGCTCTGGGAACCCTCCCCCAGAGCCCATTACTTCTCCTCTACACCCAGCTCCCACAGGTGCCTGTAGATGCTTCCAGGCAGGATCATGCCTTTACCCCCATTGCTGCCCTCTTTCCTTCTTGGAAACCTGGGATGAGGCCTTGGACTGGCCGTGTGTTAAGCCCTGTTGTGCTTTTCAAACTGTTGTAGTTTAGCAAAGAAAAAAGATGTCACTAAAAGAAAGAATCAATTCATCAGACTCATTCTATTCCCTGGAATCAAGCAAAAGCCTATTCAATCCAAGAATGTTTCTCATTAATAAGTGGAAAACTTGCAGAATCCCCTTGTTCTTCCTAATGGACCTTGGTTGTTATGAGCTCCTCCTACATTTCCCAAAGGTAAAGGCAGTGTGTGTGTGGTGGGAGTGCAGGGTCCAAAAGAATAAATAAGTATTTTCTGCAAAGACTGGTGAAGGAGACTGCAGAGGGAGGCCTGTGGGCTTGGTTATTGATGCCACAGCTCCTGGTTGCAAACTTGAATGAAGCTCTTGTATTCTGTAGGCAACAAGAAAAAATATCCCGAGGTGGACAGAATCCTCAGATAAGTTTCTAGTTCCTGAACCCATCAGTGACATAGAAAACACTGGCTGTCATGTTAGACTGTGCATTGAGTTTAAGCAGCCCTGAGTCCATCTCTTCAATCTCCCCCCAAGCAGAGAGCTGGGTGGGCAGGGGCAGTGAGGAGGGAGGGGTGTGGAGAAAGAGGTGGTCGCTGTGTGCCCAGAACAGTTCTGCTGGGGATGGGGGTCAGGTGGCTGCGGGGTACGGTCTACATCCCCGTGACCTTACTGACATTGTCTGGTCCTGCCCAGTGCACCGAGGGCCCGGGAGTGTCCTGGAGTAACTGACTCTCATGCAGCAGAGCAGACACTGGCTGGCTGTGTGGAGGAGCTTCCAGGTCCTGGGAGCTGGGCTGCAGATGGGACTGGCATCTGTGTCACAGCAGGGCTCTGAGCTCCCCAGGGGCCCCAACTCCCACCTGGGTGTGGGTTAATTGTGCCGCCAGCTCACCCATGTCTGTGAGCGGGAGACTGGGGCATCGTCGGCAGATTTCACCAGATGGTGGTGGCCAAGGACACAGGTCTCATCCTGGAAGAGTGGTTGCACACCTGGGTGAGTTCACAGGATGTCTCCACAGGAAACTATGGGAGGAACGACAGATTGTCCTCTGTGGAAATTTAGGTCCTGGTGGCTTATTTGTTCCTGTTGGTGGGGAGGCCTCACTTTAGCCCAGCTCAGGGTCCATTTGCAGCAGAACAAAGTGGGCGACAGAGTCATGGATTTCCAGTGTCAATGAGGACACAAGCAAGGGGCACACCCTGGGGGGTGTGAAGTGGGCCGGCCACCATATGGAGGAGGATCTGGGAGGTGTGGATGGAGGCACCCCACGAGGCCTCAGCAGGAGAGTCCATGGCCAGTCTGGAGATTTCGGCAAAGAGGAGCCTGACGTTCTCTGCACTGTGGAACGGGGAACGTCTGCTTCCCCACACTTCCCACCCAGACAGCTGCTGCAAGGATCAGGTGGACCAAAGCCAGATGCTCTGAAGCAGCAGCACCACATCCTATGCTGGAAGTGTCTGACCAGGAGGCTTCTCTCCTTCCTACTCTCCTCCATGAAAGAATAAGGGGGAGAGTTGAATTCAATCTAATTCTTGGAAACTGAGTAAAGAGAGAAACAAGGAAGGGAGTATAACCCCAGAGAATGCTGTTCCAGGCCTGTGGGGATGAGCCACCCGCTTCTGTCTCCCCAGAGCTCCTGGCCGCAGAGCCCCAGCCTCCTCGATGCCGAGAGGACAGACTTGGAACCTAAAATTCGCACTCACATGCCCCATCTTCTGCCCACTGAGAGGTACTTGGGACTAGTCCACATGACCAGCAGCATCCATTTCCCTGACCGAGGGCACCTTGCTGTGCTGGCCAGGGGTTCACAACAACCAGGAGCAGGAACTGGAGGATAAAAGCCAGACTTCCGGTCCCTGCAGAGTGACTGGGACGTATTCACATGTCTCTCAGAGGGTCCCTTTGGGTGTCCATCCTTTATCGCCCACAAGGTAACTAGTTTGCTACCCGTCCCGTATTCCCACACCACTCCCGTCCCAGTGTCACTTCCCACACTGGGGTGTTTCCTGGGGTCACCTCCTGTACCCAAGGCCTGTCTCAGGGCCAGCTTTAGGGAGAACGCAACAGACAGAAGTCTCCTTTAACCTTTTCTGTTGCCAGTGACAGTTTGCTGTGTCCTTGCTGCCATCCGCATAACACATACATTTTGGGGCAGACATTCTTAGACTAGGGTTCTAACAGTCATTTAGGATTCTCTATTATAATTACCTGAAGCCATTCATCCTTCTCTTACACCTGGGCAACTTTCATACCTGAGAAAATGAAATGCACACCTAGTCCTATAGAATTTTATTCTATCTATTTTGCCTTTCCCTAAAATTGATGAGTCTTTGACATCCTCAGTCCTAGACTCAGTATAATGATGATTTAATTAGTGCCTATGTTGGGAGAATAATTTATTAAAATGTGAAAAAATTACTCAGTATTCCGATCACACTGAGTCATCAGATCTGTGTCTTCATTTGTCTAATGCATGCATTTGCTTTTTAACATAAGCAGATATCTAAGGCAGCTACTTTACTTGATGGGGGTTGTGGCCTGTGAGGAAGGAAATGAGACATTTGGAAGCCTTTGGTGCTGGAAAGTCTTCAGACCTCTCCGCACAGCCAAGGAGAGAACCTGGGGCAGGATGTGCCACCGCTCATCTCATAACTCAGGCCTGCCCCACTGAACGCAGACCCTGTGAGTCCAGAGCTGTCCACCAGCCTGTTCCTGGAGGGAGGACGAGAGTCTGACCTGTGGCCAGCCCACCCCCAGAGGCAGTGACAATGCAGTAAGTAAGGGTTCCTGTTTAAAAAGTTGTCTGGAATACCAAGACTGCAGAGCATGAGGCTGAGCATGGCCCCTTCCCAGTGTGGCCCATGAAGGACTTATCCCATGTGGGGCTCATGGTGTGAGACACAAATCCTGATTATCGTGAGTTTGCTTCTAGAGCAAACCTAGGGTCTAGTTTTCCAAATTTGCTGAAGAAACCAACTCAAGCTTTGGTTTCGTGCTTTGAAATGAAGGGTGGTGTGAGACTGGAGGGGAAGGTAAATCGTGGAGCACACTATGGGGGCTGAGGGCACGCATTCCACGATTGGACAGAGGGTGTTGGGCAGGCGTGAGTGACCAGTTCTGACACTGCCGATGTGACCAGCTGCTTAAAAATTTAGGTCGCAGTTTCCGTATATGTACAATGAGAATGTACCTAGATTAGGTTGTGAAAATTAAATATAAAACCTATGTAAGTGCCAGGACTCAGTAACTACTCAATGAAGGCTTGTTGTATTTTTACTGAGAAACGATGAATATGGCATGTTTTTGATAAACTTCTTAAATGAAAGATATTTTTGATTATTCTTTAATGCTGGTTCTTTGTAAGAATTGTCATTTTCTATTCAAACTATTGGATTAAAAAAGAAACAATCCTTAAACACGACTTTGCATTTTCCACCCTCAAAAACAAGCTATCCTTTTAAGCTCATCAGGCTTATTATGACAAATGCTCTGGAGCTTGATCATGTTTTTTTTTACGTGGCAACTTCAGACTGTGCGTCTGTATGATTACCTGCTCACATTGATCACAATAGTTGAGTTTGAACAAGAATCCATTAAAAACATAGTTCTTTCCATTTGCCGTGTATATAATTTCTGATAGCCGAGCTGGTAATGATGACTTTGAACACCTGGACAAACATCTTCACAATGTGATGTTTAGACCCTGAACTCGCCTTCAGAAATCACCTGGATGGGATTCCACCACACGGATGCCACTGGGCCCACCCTGTCTGCATGGGCTGACCATCAAGGGGGCGCCGATCCAGGAAGCCCTGAGGCCCTAGAACTGGATGAAAATGCACCTTGTTTACTGTGGCCCCCAATTTACCCATGTTTTTCTTATCCTAACGTTTCTTCCTCTTTTTTCCAATCACAAAACAACCACAATGAAAACATCGTGCAACATATACAGATATCTTAAGTTACCATTTATATTTACTGCAGGGCAATGGACATTTCACTTCAAATGTGGGTGTGTGTGGGAAGAGGTTTTGTCCAGTGTTAGCTAAGAGCAGGTCATTTTGATGACTCAGTGAAACATTCAAGTCCATGGAAATCTCCTCACTCAGTTGAAAGTGAGGCATTGTGGGGTGACCAGCTCCCTTACATTCCTATTTTCCAGTTGAGTTTCCCACGGGATTCCTAAACAAATGTGTGCACACTTACTGTCAGAGGGGAGAGAAGCTGCACAAGTGGAGATGACCTTTCTTTGGGCCATATGCAGTGAGTGTGGAAAGGGGCTTGAAGCAGAGTGTCCTTTTTGGCTTCATGATTTCCAGAGGACCGAGTTCATGGAGGAGCCATGAGTGTGTAGGGAGGCACATGCCTGTTTCCTGACTCTTGGCCTGTTTTCCCTGGGTGTCGTCTACTGACCTGCACTGAGGCCTGTGTTTGCTCTTGCTCTGAAGACTAGCCAGTGGACAGTCCTCTTGATTGCATCACTGTGCACATGGACCTGATGGAAGCTCAGCAGCAGCAGGTTGGAGTGAAGCTAGTGTCCCCTGGCCTTCTGCCCCTGTCAGCCTTGGCATTGGCATTGTGTCATGCAGTGTTCCAAGGGGGCACAGCTGGAGGAGGGCAATGTCTTGCCCATGAGAGCAGCACCAGGCCATGGCCAAGACTGTCTTCTTCATCTGCCCTTGCTTTGGGGTAGTCATGCTGTTTCAATGGGATGGGGACAGAGGAGCCAGTAGATGCCACTCCCCCGTCTGTATGAGGCAGAGTCAGGATGGGCCTCCTCCCAGCTTTAAAAACCACAACCAGATCTGTGTCTCTACCTCTGCTGTCCCCCGAGAGGGAAGGGGAGCACTGCTGGAAGGAAGAAGCATCAAGAAGAGAAACAAAAGAGCTGTTAGTCTCCTGCAGTGTTAAATCTGTGTTTGTTCTAACAGCTTGATAAAGCACAATTTTTCAAAGAGAACTGAAAAAAAATCTTAGAAAAAGTATACCTCCCATTAATTTTGCATTTAATTATTATTGTTTTTTAAAATTAGAAACCTAATCTGAGGCATCAGAGGTGAAATTTTATCTCTAGGAAGTTAGAGGCAATGTTAGTAGCTGTGGTCCAGTGTAATTTTAAATTAAATTAAGCATTGAGTTAGTCAAATAAAGAGTGCAGGATTGATTCTGAGCTGGAGTTGGTGATATTTTGAGAACCGTACTCATTCTGCACTGAGTGTGAGGCAAAGTGGTTATTATGCTTTAAAACAAATTAGAAACCTTGTTGATAAGCTGGGGTTTTTTTGTACTGCACTGAACAAGCAAACAACAGCAGCCAGACTAGAGCGTGTTAATGGATCATCACCGTCGACACTAAGGCACCTGCCTGACTGCAATTTCAAACGGCTATGATTCATTAGATATTTTCCTTCTGTCGAAAGTTATGTATGACCAAGAGCCCCACCCTGGTTTCCCATTATGTGAATTTGGAACATCGGTCACAGGCCTGGTGTGAGTTCTGACCTCCGGGAGAAGGGACACTAGTAAGTGAACCCACCATCATCCTCCATTTATGTTCAGTCACACGTCAATTAGCAACAGGGACACATTCTGAGAAATGCGTCATTAGGTGATTCTGTCATTGTGAGAACATCACACAAACCTAGATGGCGTAGGCTTCTACACACCCAGGCTACATGGTACTATCTATGGAACCACCATCGTATATGCAGTCCGCACATTTTCTGTGAAGCGTGTGTGTGGGGAGGGCCCATGGGTGGGCGCTGCTCTCCTCCCCAGCCTCCCTCCCTCCTGACAAGCCAAGCCTGTCTTTCCGACCTGGTTGCAGCCTGTGTAGGGCTTCCTGCCTCTCAGGCAAGCTTGGGTCTGGCCTTCCCATGGACATTCCCTTCCTTCTGTCCAGCCTGCCTGCAGTCACCAGAAATCAGCTTTTCCTCCGGAGGTGCCCCTAATGTGGTGTGCGGTACAGATTCTGAGGTTGCGGTCAGATCCTGACAGCGAAAGACGTCCGGAGATGCCACTAAAGTGACTGTAGCCAAATACCCCTTCCTCCCTTCTTTGTAAGCTTTTCCTGGGGGGAACATGTGTGCAGGCCATCCCCACCTGAGATCTGTGTATCCCGCCCTGGGTCCCAGGTTTACATGAAGCAGCACCCTGAGGAAGCAGCGTGCAAAGGCCCGGGGCTGGGATTGGCATCAGGAGTGTCCTAAGGAAGGTATTCACAAAAGAGCAACCAAGGGGAGGAAGGGCTTAGGGACCAAAAAGCAAGTAGACTGCGTCCTAGGACCAGCTGCGGTGGCAGGGGGGCTAAGTCATCTGAGTGAACTCATGGGGGATGGGGTGAGATACAGGATTCCACCCCACAGAGGGGCGTGCATGGGGTTTTCAGATGAGGACTTGATGCTAATTTAAGCTAATTTGACAATTCATGGCTTGGGGGAATTAGAGTGAATCCCATACCTGGTGATGCCATAAATATCCAGCACTTCAGATGTACAGTGAGATGCACAGGAGTGGAGCAGTGGGAAGAGGGTTAGATTTACTTGGAGGGGAATAAGAATCATGGAGAGCACTTAATGTTTACTATGCATTTCTGGCGCTCCAATTGGCATTATTCTTACTAAATCTGGGTAGAGAATAATTTATTACTGATATCCAGCTTTTGATTGATTATACAAAGACAAAACAGCAGTGCTGGGTCTGGGACAGAGGAGGAGAGAGGCCTCGACCCTCCACAAGGCAGGGCCTGTTATTCCCACCCTTATGCCCCAGCTCCCAGAGCACCTCAGGACCACCTGCTGAAGGATTAGTAAGGGAAAGATCAGGAAGACCACCCCTTGCCCCGGTGGCCTGTGCTCTAGTCTGGGTGAGTCTGTTCCTCCTCTCCTGGATGAATTATAACTATCACGGTTTATAATGAAGCCCAAGTTTGCAGTTGGGTTTTGCAGGAGATGTCAGAGTGGCTATGATGCGATGACCCCGTTTGCAGCCAGAGCCCTCCGTTGGACAGGGTAGCCTGGCTGAGACACCCAAGGCCCCCAGAGACACCCGCTGGATGGCACTTTCCTTCCTGAGACTGTCCAGCTGGCCGCCCCTCAGGCATCCTTTCTGGCCATTCTTGGCATTGCTGGGGCTACATGTGTGTGTAGGTATTAGTAAGTTTTGCTTCAGGTGCCTGAGTCAGTAATAATGAGCAAAATCATATAATATGTCAAATTGCTAGTGATTTAGGTTGTTTGACTTAAATAGAACACTTTTTCTTCAAGATTGGAGTACATTTCTTGGATAAATTCTTAGACTCTTACAATCTCCCAAAACTGAATCAAGAAGAAATAGAGAATCTGAATAGACCAATCACAAGTAAAGAGATTGAAACAGTAATCAAAAACCTCCCCAAAAATATAAGTCCAGGACCAGAGAGCTTCTTGGGAGAATTCTACCAAATATTCAAAGACAATTTATCACCTATTTTTCTCAAACTATTCCAAAAAATTGAGGAAGATGGAACTATTTCTAACACATTCTATGAGGCCAGCATCACCCTGATCCCAAAACCAGACATGGACAACACAAAGAAGGAAAATTACAGGCCAATATTGCTAATGAACATAGATGCAAAAATCCTCAACAAAATATTGGCAAAACAAATACAGCAATACATTAAAAAGATAATACACCATGATCAAGGGGGATTCATACCAGCAACACGAGGATGGTTCAACATCTGCAAATTAGTCAATGTGATATGCCATATTAACCAAAGGAGGAACAAAAACCACGTGATCATCTCCATAGATGCAGAGAAAGCATTTGACAATATCCAACATCCATTCATGATAAAAACGCTCAATAAAATGGGTCTAGGAGGAAAATACCTCAACATAATAAAGGCCACACATGACAAAACCACTGCCAACGTCATATTCAATGGGGAAAACTGAAAGTCATCCCATGGAGAACAGGAACATGACAGGGTGCCAACTCTCACCACTCTTATTCAACATAGTGTTAGAGGTTGTGGCCAGAGCAATTAGGCAGGAAAAATTCGTCTCATTTCTATACACTAATAATGAACTAACAGAACAAGAACTCAAGAATACAAGCCCTTTTACGACTGCAACAAAAATAATAAAATATCTAGGAATAAATTTAACCAAGAAGGTGAAAGACCTATTCTATAAGGAAAATCTATATATATAAGGAAAACTATAAGACATTACTGAAAGAAATCACTAATGACATAAATAAATGGAAAGATATTCCCTGGACGTGGATTGGAAGAATAAACATGGTTAAAATGGCCATAATACCTAAAGGAATTTAAAGAGTCAATGAATTCCAATCAAAATCCCAATGACATTCTTCACAGAAATATAACAAAGAATCTTAAAATTCATCTGGAGCAAGAAAAGACCCTGAATAGCCAAAGCAATCCTGAGAAACACGAACAAAGCTGGTGGCATTGCAATCCCTGACTTCAAAACCTATTACAAAGCTATAGTAATCAAAACAGCATGGTGCTGGTACAAGAACAGACACACAGATCAATGGAACAGAATTTAAAGCCCAGAAACACAACCAAACATCTATGGACAGCTAATCTTTGACAAAGGAGCCAAGAACATACAATGGAGAAAGGAAATCCTCTTCAATAAATGGTACTGGGAAAACTGGACAGCCACACGCAAAAGAATGAAAGTAGATCATTGTCCTTCTCCATACAAAAAAAATAGACTCAAAATGGATCAAAGATTTGAAGGTAAGACAGGAAACCATAAAACTTCTGGAAGAAAATATAGGCAGTACACTCTTTGCCATCAGCTTTAAAAGGATCTTCACAAATGCAATGTCCACTCAGACACGGGAAACAAAAGAGAAACTAAATAAGTGGGACTTCATCAGACTATATAGCTTCTGGAAGGCAAATGAAATCAAGATCAAAATGAAAAACAACCCAGCAACTGGAAGACAATTTTTGCAAATCATGTATCTGATAAGGGGTTAATCTCCATAATATATAAAGAGCTCACACATCTGAACTGGAAAAAATAAACAACCCAACCAAAAAGTGGGCAGAGGATATGAACAGACATCTTTCCAAAGAAGATATACAGATGACCAATAGGTACATGAAAAGATGCTAAACGTCTGTAATCATCAGGGAAATGCAAATCAAAAGTACACTTAGATATCATCTCATACCCATTAGAATGGCTATAATCACCAAGACAAAAAATAACAAATGTTGGAGAGGTTGTAGAGAAAAGGGAACCTTCATCCACTGCTGGTGGGAATTCAAACTGATCCAGCCACTTTGCAAAACAGTATGGACATTTCTCAAAAAATTAAAAATAGAAATAGCATATGACCCAGCTATCCCACAACTGGGTATTTATCCAAAGAACTTGAAATCAACAATACAAAGAGACTTATGCACCCCTGTGTTCATTGCAGCATTATTTACAATAGCCAAGATATGGTAGCGACCCAAGTGCCCAAAAACTGATGATTGGATAAAGAAGATGTGGTATATACATATATATATATACAATGGAATACCACTCAGCCATAAAAAGATATAATTGTCCCATTCACAACCACATGGACGAAACTTGAGGGCATTAAGCTAAGCAAAATGAGCCAGACAGAGAAATACAAACACTGTATGACTTCACTCATATGTTAAATATAAACAAATTTATGGACAAAGAGAACAACTTAGTCGTTAGCAGGGGCAAGGAGGGGGAGGGTGAACACAAAGGGCACAGGGGTACATTTATATGCTATTTGACATATATTAAGATGCAACTGAAATTTCACAATGTTATAAACTATTTAGACCACAATAAAAAATTGTAAAAAAAAATTGGAGCACATTTCTGATGAGGGAAACGTACCACCTTAAAATGAGCATGTGCAGTCTGGTTTGTTTGCTTCCCATGGAAAGCATATCTACACGTGGACACATCGTGCCTGACTCGAGTGTTTGCATCCTTGAGGCATCTTCCTGCCTTTCAGAGGGGCTCCTATCAATCTGGAGGGCAGATCCCAGGAGGGCGTGGGGAGAGGCTGAGTGGCTCCACGTGGAAGCCATACTTGCTGCTCTGTCTCCATCCTGAATGAAGGGAGGTAAGTTTAAACTCCTCAGAGTCATTTCCAGCTTTTTCCTGAAAAGAGGAAATGTGCAGGTGAGCTCAGCTGTGTCCTGGCAGACGAGGTGCCTGGCACAGGAACAGCTGGGTAGCAGACACCCAGGGCTCACAGCGAGTGGAGAAAAGGGGAAACACAATGGTGTTTGATGTGAAATTCTGTCTGAGATTGCATTGAATCTGCAGATTTCTTTAGGAAATATGGACATTTTAACTACATTTATTTTTCCAATTCATGAGCATGTAATATGTTTCCATTTTTTTATGATATCTTCAATTGCCTTATAGTTTTCAGTGTGTAGGTCTTTCACCTCCTTGGTTAAATTTTTTCCTAGATATTTATTATTTTGTTGCAATTGTAAAAGAGATTGTATTCTGGACTTCTCTTTATGCTAGTTCGTTATTATTTATAGAAATTCAACTGAATTTGTAAGTTGATTTTGCACTGTGAAACTTTGCTCTAGTTGTTATTTCTACGTTTTCTAGTGGATTCGTAGGGTTTTCTATATATAGGATCGTGTCATTTGTAAACAGTGAGAGTTTCACTTCTTCTTTTCCAATTTGGATACTTTTTATTTCTTTTTCTCACCTGATTACTCTGGCCAAATCCTCCATTAGTATGTTGAACAGGAGGTGGCAAGAGTGGGCACCCTTGTCTTGTTCCTGTTCTCAGAGAGATGGCTTTCAGTTTTTCACAATTAGTATGATGTTGACCTGGGTTTGTCATATATGGCCTTCATTATGTTGAGATACTTTCCCTCTCTACATATTTTATGCAGAGTTCTCATAAACAGAAGTTGGACCTTTTCAAATGTTTTCTCTGCATATATTGAGATGATCATGTGATTTATATTCCTTATTTTGTTAATGTGGTGTATCACACTGATTGATTTGCAGATGTTGAACTGTCCCTGCATCCCTGACATGAATCCCACTTGATCATGTTGTATGATCATTTTAGTTTATTGTATTTGGTTTGCCAATATTTTGTTGAGGATTTTTGTGTCTATGTTCATCCATGTTATTGACCTGTAATTTTCCTTCTTTTTGTTGTCCTGGTCTGGTTATGGTATCAGGGTGATGTTGGCCCCATAGAATGAGTTAAGAAGCATTCTTTCTTCTTCAATCTTTTGGAATAGCTTGAGAAAGATAGGTATTACATTTTCTTTGAATGTTTGGTAGAATTCTCCAGAGAAGCCATCGGGCCCTGGACTTTTGTTTTCTTGGGAAGACTTTGCTGACTCTTTCAACCTCTATACACTTGATTGGTCTATTCAGCTTTTCTATTTCTTCTTGATTTGCTTTTGGGAGGTTGTGTGAGTCTAAAAATTATTCATTTCTTCTAGGTTATCCAATTTGTTGGCATATTGATTTTCATACTATTCTCTTCTAATTCTTTGTATTTCTGTGGTATCCATTTTAATTTCTCCTCTTTCATTTCTAATTTTATTTATTTGAGCCTTCTCTCTTTCTCTCTTAATGAGTCTGGCTAAGGGTTTGTCAATTCTCCTTATGTTCTCAAAGAACCAGGTGTTAGTTTCATTGATCCTTTCTATGTCTGTTTGTTTGATTTTTGGTCTGTCATTTATTTTTGTTCTAATTTTTATCATTTCCCTCCTTTTGCCGACTTTGGGCTTCATTTGTCCTTCTTTTTTGAGTTCTTATAGGTGTAGTTTAAGATTACTTATTTGAGATGTTTCTTGTTTGTTGATGTGGGCCTCTGTTGCTATGCATTTGCCTCTTAGAACCATTTTGTTGTATCCCATAACAGGTAGTATGATGCATTTTCATTTTCATTTCTCTCCAGGTATTTTTTTTTATTTCTCCTTTGATTTCTTCATTGATCCAATGGTCATTCTGAATTATGTTAGAGTCTCCATACTTGTCACTTTCGCAGCTTTTTCTTGTAGTTCATTTCTAGTTTCATAGCATTGTCATCAGAAAAGATGCTTGATATGGTTTCAATCTTCTTAAATTTATTGTCTCACCTTGTTTCACAACATAGGGTCTATGTTTGAGAATGTTCCATGTGCACTTGAGAAGAATGTGTATTCTGCCGTTTTGGGATGAAATGTTCTATGTATATCTTTTAAGTCCATCTTCTCAAGTGTTTCATTTAAATTCAACATTTCCTCGTTGACTTATCGTCTGGATGATCTACCCTTTGATGTAAGTGGGGTGTTCAGGTCCCCTACTATTACTGAGTTGCTTTTAATTTCTCCATTTAAGTCTGTTAATAGTTGCTTTATATACCTGGTGCTCCTGTGTTAGGTGTATACATATTCATAAGGGTTATTTCCTCTTGGTGGAATTTCCCTTTTATTATTATATAACACCCCTATTTGTCTCTCATTGTCTTTTTTTATCTTGGAGTCCACTTCCTCTGATATAAGTGTGGCTACTCCTGCTTTCTTTTGCTTGCCATTTGCTTGCCACATCATCTGCCATCCCTTCCCTCTGAGCCTGTGTTTGTCTTTAGAGCTGAGATGTGTTTCCTGGAGGCAGCATATTGTTGGGTTTTATTTTTTAATCCATTTGGCTATTCTGTGTCTTTTGATTGGAGAATTCAATCCATTTACCTTTAGAGTGATTATTTATATATGAGGGATGAACACTGCCATTTTATCTCTTGTTTCTCAATTGTTCTCTATTTCGCTTGTTTCTCTTCTCCTGTATTTCTGACTGCCATTTCAGTTTGTTGGTTTTCTTTAATGGTTTTAGCATTATTTAGGATTTGTGTCTCTACACTGATTTTTTTGTTTAGTGGTTACCATGAGGTGTGTATAAATGATCTCATAGATGAGACAGCCCATTTTTTGTTAGCCTCTTATCTCCGCTACCTTAAGCAGGTTCCATCCCCTCCTCTTCCCCATCTAAGTTATTGTCATAACAAATTATTCTGTTTTGTGTTGTGACTCTGTGATTAAAATGAAGTGTTTATAGTTAGTATTGACGCTTTCCTTCTCTTTATCTTTTATGTTATTAAGTGGTTTCTAACCTGTTCTGACAGAGAGCTGCGAATTTATCATTTTGTCTATTTATCTCTTTGCTCCAGGCTTTGTAAAGCTTTGCCTTTTGTTTTAGGTATGAAAGCATCCTTGATCATTTCTTGTAATGGAGATCTAGTCACAATGAACTCTCTCAGCTTTTGTATATCTGGGAAAGATTTTATTTCTCCAACATATCTGAAGGATAATTTCTCTGGATAGAGTTCTTTCCTGAAAGTTTTTGTCTTCAGTATTTTGAATCAATCAGCCCATCCTCTCTAAGCCTGTCAGATTTCTGCTGAGGAATTCACTGAAAGCCTGATAGGGATTCATTTGTAGATTATTCTCTTCTGGCTTGCTGCCCCTAATATCTTTTCTTTGTCGTTGACTTTTGCCAGATTTGCTATTATATGCCTTGAAGTTGGTCTTTTGCATTCATGGAATTAGGAGTTCTACTGACTTCATGTAATTGTAAGTCCACTCCTTCACCAGGTTTGGAAAGTTCTCAGCAATAATTTCTTTGAACAAGCTGTCTGCTCCTCTTCTCCCTCTCAAATGCCTATAAACCTTGTTTTGCATTTCCTAGTTGTCAGATAATAAAGAATTTCTTCATTTTTTTTTTTTAAAGATTGGCACCTAGGCTAACAACTGTTGCCAATCTTTCTTTTATTTTTTTTTAAGGATTGGCACCTGAGCTAACAATTGTTACCAATCTTTTTTTTTTTTTTTCTGCTTATTCCCCAACCCCACCCCCAGGTACATAGTTGTATATCTTAGTTGCAGGTCCTTCTAGTTGTGAGATGTGGGATACTGCCTCAACGTGGCCTGACAAGTGGTGCCATGTCCGTGCCCAGGATCCGAACCTTGGGCCGCTGCAGTGAACTTAACCACTCAGCCACGGAGCAGGCCCCTCTTCATTTTTCTTTTTAGTCTTAGTTCTCTCTTCTCCTCTGCCTGAAGCATTTCTATATTTATGTCCTCTAAAGTGCTAATTTTGTTCTCTATAACATCAGCTCTGTTTTTAATGTTTCTAGATTTTTTTAGTCTCATCCGTTGTGTTCTTCATTTCCAGAATTTGTTTCATTTTTTTTTTAGAGCTTTAATGTCTTTGGTGAAGAATTTCTTTTGCTCATTAATTTTACTCCTGAGTTCATTTAACTGTATTTTTGAGTTTTCTTGTAATTCACTGAGTTTCTCTGTGTCAGCTATTTTGAATTCTCTGACATTTAGGTTGTAAATTACTATGAGTTCAAGCATGATTTCTGGAGACTTGTCATTTTCCTTCTGCTTTGGAGTGTTAATGTAGTTCTCGTGGTGTTTGATGAAGTGCTCCCTTGCTGGTAAATAGTGGTAGTACCAGGCCACAGATTCCACTTGCAACTTCTTGGAGGGAAGGTGCCATACTTTCTGAATCCTCACCCTCAACTGGAAGTTGTGCTGACAAGGACCATCTGTGTCTGCCTGCTGGCCACAGGCACCTGGCTGGTCACATACACTGTGCAAGTGCTCTAGCGTGGAAATGCTGCCTTGGCTTGGGACCATCTGAGCTAGTGTGCCAGGTGGTGGTGGGTATTTCTTGCACAAATGCACACTGCTCTGAACTTATGGGTGGTTTACCTGGGCTGTTGTGCTTGGTGGGGTCACCTACATGGTAGCTGCCTGCACCAGATGGTATGGAGCACCAAACTGTATGCCAGTCCTACATGCTGAGCAGAACTCTCAAAATGAAAGTGTTCACAAGAATGCCTGCCTGCTTCCCCACCTCTTCCCAAAGTTTTTCACTGGCTGCCACACAAAGACCCACAACCTAGATGATTGCAACTGGGGAAAGGCAGGTGATCTGATCAAATTCTTCCACTGTTTCTAGGAGATCCAGCAACCCCACCATTAGATGTATGGTTGTGTTAGTCTCTCAGACATCTTATCATGCCCTGTGTGGAATGCTTTGTCCAATAAGGAATACCCATTTGGGTTTAAGTTAGGGGGAAGAGACTAAGGGAACAGCTCACAATGCCGTGATGCTGACATCACTCTCTCTGTAATTATCTTTTTTTACTATCAGTCCATGGAGCATTAAAAGTTTTTGTCTGTTTTTAGTAAAAAATATTATTGAGACATAGTATACAAACACTTCATAGATTTTCATTAAAGGAAACCACTACAAGGGGCACATTTATTGGGGAGTAGACATAAAAGCACATGAAAAGCTAATGCTGTGCTCTTTTACATTGTCTATCACCCCAAAAGTAGCCCTTTTCACAACTATGGATAGCATAGATTCATTTCATCATTTAGTTTCTTTAAATCTTTATATCATGTGCCTGTTTGTATCTAGCTTATTTTTTCTTTTAATGTGTTTTGGGTTTTATTATCTTTTTATTTAAATTTTTTTCTGGGGCAAGATTTACCTTGAGCTAATATCTGTTGGCAATCTCTCTTTCCTTTTCATTTCCTCCCCAGAGTCCCAGTATGTAGTTGTGTATATGTTAGTTGTAAGTTCTTCTATGTGATGCACCACCACAGAATGGCTACTGACAGATGATTGGTGTGCTTCTGTGCCTGGGAACTGATTCTAGGCCACAGACACAGCACCAAACTTTAAGCACTAAGCTGTCAGGGTTGGCTCTATATCTGGATTATTTTCCTTCATATTATATCTGTCAAATTTATTTCAGTCATTTGTGCATTTGTAGATCATTAATTCACATTGCTCCTGAATTCTCCATTTGGTAACTATCCTCTATTTACTTACTCATTTTTCTTAAAGAGCATATGTGAATATTGTACAGACTAAGTGTTACAAATGCTCCTGCTATGAATGTTTTTATGCATGTCTATTAGAGAGTATATTTTTAAAAATTCTGTTGGAAATGACCTATGAGTGGAAGTTCTAGAGCATTGAACATGCTTATGTTTATCTTTTTTCCATCAGCTTTATTGAGGTACAATTGACAAATAAAAATTGTATATATTTAAGTTGTACAACATGAAGCTTTGATATATGAATGAACCATTAACTGGTAACCATCAATGACATTCTTTTTTCTTCTTCATATACCCACATCTGGAATATTGAGTGCTCTTCCTAACTTCAGAATATTTGCATCTCAAATACTGTCTTGGTTATTCTTAGCCCATTGTATTTTGACATAATTATTCAGAATTAGATTACAAAGTGGGATTTTGACTGTGATTCCATACAGTTTGTATGATAATTGTGAGAAGAGAAAATCTTTTCAATATTGACTATTTTCCTATTAACAAAACATATCTCACCACATATATGCCAATTTATAAAGGCTACAAACACCTCCATATTCTATTAAATTAGTATAGACATGTTTTTCTTTTATGAGCTCATGCATATTTTCAAAAACCTCTAATTAAAATGTTTATTGCCTAAATCTTTCATTTTGGGGTCATAGAATGTGGCTTCTTCTTCAAAGGAAGTAAATGTCATTATTCATTTTAATTGTGTTTTATGAATAATTCAACTGAACTGAACACCAAAATTTTAAAAAATAGCTCAGGATTTTGTTTGTTTCATACTCTTCTTTCTTCTCTTAGGATAAACCAAATCTCATAGCCCCATGCTATTCTTGGTTTTGAGGTGTCTTCTGGGGAAGTATGCAGCACACATTCTCACCTCCTTTCACTGTACTCTTGGAGATTATTAGGGTATTTCGGGATGACTTTATTCCATGGGTTTCTGGGGGCATGTTAAAGCTGTGAGGAACTCAGTAATTCTCTGACTGAGCACAGAATTTTCTTGGCCTATCTACACATGGCTATTGTGTCAGGAAAATGGTGCTATAGGAGGTTCTAGCCTGAATTCTTTCACAGAAACATGGATATAAATAACCATCCATGCATGAATTTACCTTCGGGAGAGCTCTGGATTCCAGATACGAGAACATAGCACTTAAGTGGAGCACAGAAATGGGGGAAGACATTTCCAAGACTGTAGAAAGGACAGTTTCAATTTACTTGAGTCACCCTCCCCATAGACAGTGCAGTAGAGAGACATTTCCTTTGCTTAAGGGCTCTCCAGGGGAAAGGATTCAAGTGAGCATGCAATATCAGTGTGGACCCAGGCTTCAAGCCCACTCACCCTTGAACCCTATGAGGAGGTCCATGTAGGGACAGGCAGCTGCTGTTCTGCCCAAAACCTCTGGCTGGGATGACTGGTGAAAGGCTTTTTCTCTCAAATTCAATCTGTAAATACTGGAGAAATTGAATACTTCTTCAAATATGCAAACAACAATGCAAGGCTACAAAGTTCACAAAAGGTAAGAGAAACTTGACACTACCGAAGGAACAAAATAAAGCAATGGAAATCTAAAATTTGCCTGATAAAGAATTCAGAATATGTAACTTAAAGAACTTAGTGAGCTAATAGAGAACACATATAGACAACTAAACAAAATCAGGAAAACAATATTTAGACAAAATAAGAAGTTTAACAAAGAGATCAAAACCTTAAAAAAACAAAACAAATACAAAAAACAGCAAACGCAAATTCTAGAACTGAAGAATACAATGATTGAACTAAAAAAAAAATCAATAGAGAATCTCAACAATAGACTTGATCAAGCAAAATAAAGACTCAGTGAGCTCAAAGACAGATCATTTTAAATTACTCAGTCAGCAGAACAAAAAGAAAATGGAGAGGGCCGGGCCAGTGACAGGGGTAAAATCCATGTGCTATGCTTTGTCAACCCAGGGTTCACTTGTTTATATCCTAGGTATGAACGTACACACCATTCACCAAGCCATGCTGTGGCAGGCATCCCGCATATAAAGTAGAGGAAGATGGGCACAGATGTTAGTTCTGGGCCAATCTTCATCAGCGAAAAGAGGAAGATTGATGGTGGATGTTAGCTCAGGGGCTAATCTTCATAAAAAAAGAAAAAGAAAAAGAAAGTAGAATGTAAAAAAGTGAAAAAAGGCTACAGGACTTACAAGAATCCATAAGCAAACCAATATTTGCATTGTGGGAGTCCAGAAGGGGCAGAGAAATGGGAAGACAGAGAACTGGACCTTATTTCTTTCTTATTTAAAGAAATAATAACAGAAAATGCTCCAAATCTGGGGAGGGAAAGGAACATCCAGATCCATGAAGTCTAAAGGCGTCAAAATAGATTGAACATAAAGATGTCTTCACTGAGACGCATTAGAATTAAAAATTCAAATGTTTTAAAAATCTTAAAAAAAATTAACTAGACCAATAATAATCCTTCCCAAGCAAAAGGTGTAATTACTTCAGTTACTGGAAAGCATGAGAAATATAAGAACAACTAAGGTATTATCCACAACAAAATTGTGTTGTTAAATATTTTGTAAATATAATTGCAATGAAGTGAGTGATATCATTATTGTCTTTAGTTTATTAAGCGGAGATTGTTTTATACTTTAATGGATTTTTCCAACAAAATGGAACAAGTTAGAAAATATGTAATAACTAAAATAAATTACAGATAAATCCTATATGGGATGTTTTAAGAATTTCTGCTTATATGTATTTATTTAACCACAATACATTTAATTTATTATATTTGTAGGCCAATATAATCAAAACTGGAAATAAGTTAATATAAGAAGTTTCTGGAAATTGGAAAATAAATTAATATGAGAAGATATCATTACTATGCTCTTACTGAACAACAACATATAAAATACATGATCCATAAAACTTTAAAGACATTATAATATTGGAGAAATTTGAACAAATACATTTGTTTCCTTCTCCAGTGAATTAATCCTTAAGACAACGGTTAAAATATCTAAAGAAAATATCAGAATTCCTCCCCAAACCTTGGCTTATGGCCATCCTGGGCTATTAGTGATTTAACCCACAATGTCCAAGTCTCAGGGGACATTCTCAAGAGAATGCAAAAAAAAAAAAAGACACCAGATTAATCCTCCAGGTAAAGAAGTCCTGGAATCATCATTGCTAATCCAGTCAGCTAATATAAACCATTATATACTCTTTCTCTCTTTAGTAGAACCTGTTGTGAAAAACTTGAAGGAAGGTGGACTCTCATGTAGCGCTCCGTCTAAGGATACTGTGGAGAACTATGCTTGTCTTCATTTTAGAGGACACTCTCTGGGTATCTGATGCTGATTCTATGAAAGCCATTTTATAATGCTGTGCGTCCTAACTGATGGCAACGTAAAACAATACTTATTGTAGACATGCAGATTGAGGTATGATCAGCCAATTTTCAGAAACTAAGATTAACTTTATGTAGGTAATGCATTCAAAGCCCTCCCAGTAAAATTGACCTAGTAACCGGGTTTACTTCTTTCCTAGCCCTACAGATGAGTAAGGAAGGTCACTTTAGGGAATTTCCAGCATTTTAGGATATTTAAGGAATCTTGAGAAGATAGGGAGTGATCCAAATTTCTGTGAAACTTGGGAGAGAGTGTCATAATTTTGAGGCTTTTAAAAGTCTAATTTTTTATAACACTTCCACCACAGCCAACATAAGGAGACTTCTTAGGGAAGTCCTCACTCTATGTAAATGACCACACCTTATTTTGTGATCAATAATGATCTTACTTCGGGAATAGTTTTGATCAAAAATGAGAAGCATGTACGGTAAAAAAAATCTGTGCTTCAGTGGAAAATCCTGCATTATCTAGACTGGAGGACACGCCTCCGTTTCCCAACTCCATCACTAGGTAACTGTACAGGCTTAAATGGCTCATTTTGTATTTCTGTGATTCAGTGTTGTTTTATATTGTAATAATTAGACTATATTTTTAAAAAACTGTATGTTCCATAAATATATAAATCATTAAAATAAGGATTTTTTCAGTATTTAATTTTCAACTCTAAATACAACCATAGGAAAAAAGAGGTCTTCAATGATATTGATGCATATTGACTTCAAGAGATAGTAATATGTAATTCATTTTGAAATGAGCAGGATTTGGATGGTTTTACTCAACATATAGAATATGTACATCTAAAATCCAATTACACAGGAGATGTTATGGGTGTTTATTTGCAAGCAAAATCTCCTAGGTACTGACAATTTTGTATTGGAGCAAGATATGAGCCGGATTTCACTTAGAGGCTTTGAGAGACCATTTTTGTAAGATAATGTGTGTGGTTGCAGTGTGGTCAAGAGAAAATGCAGTGAAGCCAGTGTATATGAGAAAATAGAAGAATATGTTGAAATGGTTAAACTGTAAGCACTAAAATAATTATATTTGTGTTTTAAGGACATTTTCACCACCTATATAGAATTTCTATTTTAATAACTTTATTTTGTTTTCCATCCTTTTCAGTTTTTTTGTGTTGGTGGATAAAAAGTGACATATCCTTATTTCAGACCCATTACTACAAAATACTTAATATTTGAGGGATAATATAAAAGACTCATTTAGATAGATAGATAGATCTTAGAATCCAGCTATCCAACTATGTATCTTAAGGTAAAGTCACTTAAAATCTCTGAACCTCAATTTTATTATCTATAAAATGTGGGTAGTGATATCAAGCCCAACAATTAGTGGCCAATATTAAATACAATTTAATCCTAGAACATATCCTGACAAATTACATGTACAGACCTATGGGAATGGTCAATACAGGTTTACACAATTATCTTATTTTCCAAGTAGGGCATGGTCCAGATTCAAGGCTTGTTTCTTCTGTTCACTATGAAACCAGCATCAGAATTTTTTCTGCTAGTTCTTTCCTCCTATGAATAACATCATTAATGTTGAAGTCTAAATTGCAAAGTTTTTAGGGAAATTTAAAAAATCAAAAAGATGGAATATTTTGTGAATGGGCTGCAAATAGGTTATTGTTCTTCTAGTGGATAAAAACAAAATAAAATCACAAAAATAAGCTATTTGGATTTATTTTTACCTACAAGAAAAAGTCCCCTTCACTTTAGACCTTGAAATATTCAAGGCTGACAGTAAATATTTGAGATTGCTTTCCCATCATGTACAGAGGTCCTTTGGATGATATCACATGACAGCAAATTAGAACATTACCACAAGAAAAATAAAAAAAAAAAATACTCCATTGGCTGTCGTGATACCTGGCATCAAATACAAGATCTGAAGTGTCATTCATTATTTATGTTCTTTATGTTCCATGATATATATTTTTTTACCTTTAGAGTCGGATAATACTAATTCCCTCATGGAAACTTTGTCATGGACAGCCCCATGTAAAATACATATGATAGAAATGATCATAATTTCATTGGTAATTTCAAATACCACATTTTTTACCTGTCAATAATTAAGTTACTAATATAAATTATATACTATGGAATCGGTCTAATATGCTATATCATATCGAATCCAAATGACATTTATGAAAAAATTTGCTTTCCTAATTTTTCCTTTACAACATGTCAGAAGCTACACCTTATTCAAAGATGAATTGATCTGCACATGATTTGGACTCTGCTATAGGTTTTGTATAATATATTTGAAGTTCCAAATATGGAATATTTTAAGTTATATTTAAATTCTAATTTTTTATTTTAACTGTAGTAAATATACACACTATAAAATTTACCATTTTGTCCATTTTCTTTTTTTGCCCCTGAGCTATCATCTGTTGCCAATCTTCCTCGTTTTGCTTGAGGAACGTTGTTGCTGAGCTACCATCTGTGCCAATCTTTCTCTATTTTGTATGTGGGATGCTGCCACAGCATGGCTTGATGAACAGTGCATAGGTCCACGCTCAGCATCAACCTGGGAACCCTGGGCTGTCAAAGCAGAGTGCACAAACTTAACTGCTATGCCATGAGGCAGGCCCCCCATTTTATCCATTTTTAAGTATATAGTTCAATGAAATAAGATACATTCACATTATTGTCTAACCATTACCATCATAACCCCAGAACATTTTCATTTTAACCAACTGAAACTCTGTATCCATTAAACACTAACACCCATTCCTTTCAACTCCCAGCTCCTGACAACCAGCTCTCCACTTTCATCTTTAGACTACTTTGGGTAACTCAAATATGTGAAATTATGTGTATGGCTTGTCGTGACTGCCTTATTTCACTTAACATAATATCTACAAGTTTTATCCACATTGCAGCATGTAGCAAAATTTCCTTCCTTTTTAAGACTAATATTCCATTATATATATATATATATATACACCATATTTATTTATCCATTAATCTGTTAATGGATACTTGTGTTGCTGCTACCTTTTAGCTATTGTGAATAAAGCTTCTGTGAACATGGATGTGCAAATATCTGTTCTAAACTTTGATTTCATTCCTTTTGGACATATACTCAGAAATGTAATTGCTGTATCATATGGTGATTTTATGTTTACTTTTGTGGGAAACTGTCATAACATCTTCTACAAGGGTTGCACCATTTTGCATTCCCACAAACACTGCATGTGTTAAAAATTCTTCACATCCTCACTAACACTTGTTATTTTCTTTCTTTTTTTAAATAGTAGCTATCCTAATGAGTGAGAGGCGGTATCTTATTGTAGTTTTGATTTGAATTTCCCTAATAATTAGTGATGTTGAACATCTTTTCCTGAGTTTATTGGCCACTTCTATGCCTTCTTTAGAAAAATGTTTATTCAGTTGCTTTCCTCATTATTAAATTAGATTTTCTGTTGTTGTTGTTGAGTTGTAGGAAGTCTTTATATAATTCTTGTATCAATCCCTTATCTGATACATATTTTGCTAATATTTTTCCATTCTGTGGGTGGCTGATTTACTCTGTTGATAAAGATTTTCAACGCACAGAATTTCGTTTAATTTTGATGAAATCCAACTTATCTACATTTTTGTTGTTGTACATACATTTGTTGTCATATCCAAAAATCACGGCTAAATCCAATGTCATGAAAATTCTCCCCTATGTTTTCTTCTAAAATTTTGTAGTTTTAGTTCTCTGTTTAGCTCTTTGATCCATTTAAGTTAATTTTTGTGTGTGGTGAAAAGTAATGGTACAATTTCATTATTTGCATGTGGATAACCAGTTTTCTCTGCACGTTGTTGAAAAGAAGTTCCCACTGAATGTTTTTGAGACCCTGGTCAAAAATCATTTGACCACATATGTGAAGGGTTTGTTCTGGTATCTGTATTCTAGTTTATTGATTTGTGTCTGTCTTTATGCCAATACTACACTTTATTATTGTGGCTTTGTAGTAAGTCTTGAATCAGAAAATTATTTTATACGATTGTTTTGGCTATTTGGGGTACTTGAGGCTCTATATGAATTTTAGGATGTATTTGTCTATTTCTGCAAAAAACCTCACTGGAATCACGATAGACATTTCATTGAATCGGAATTTTCCTTATGGTAGTATTGACATCTAAATAACATTAAGTTTTCCAATCCATGAACACAACATGCCTTTGTGTTTATTTGTCTCTTCTTCACTTTCTTTCAGCAATGTTTTGTGATTCTCAGTGCACAAGGATGTTGCCTTCCTTGTTGAGTGTATTCCTAAGTATTATATTCTTTTTGACGATATTATAAATGCAATTCTTTCTTAAATTCTTTTTAGGGTCGCACATTTACTAGCGTACAGAAATACAAATGATTTTGTATCTTGCAACATTGCTGAATTAGATTGTTGGTTCTAAGAGATGTTTTGTGCACTCTTTAGAATAGAGCCCTTCTCCCTCCACCTGCCACCACCTCCATCTTGTTTTCCATTTTCCCATCTTTTCAACATCATTACATCCACTTTGTGTGTGGGGCTGTGAAATTGACAACATTGTTCAATTGTCTAGTATATATCGCTAAAATACAAAAATATAAATTATTGTAAAACCTGATGATCTTTTAGTTACTATGTCTATATGAGGTATTCTCATTATTATTACTATTTTCTCTGTCAAGGCACTTTTAGAATTGTAAATTTACAGGCAATACTGAAAATTTTCAGAAAATGTTCTCAAGATATTTAGAATTTTCAAGAATATATTTTTCAATAAAATATTTCTCATTTACTTTTCTGTGTTTTGTTCATGCTGTTTGAATATGGTGTATCATACATATCAATTCTGAAAAAATGTTTTTTTGATAATAATAACTCCATTATTATCTTACTATGTGCTTTCTAAGAAAGACAATAAGCATATGTTGGTTTCCCTGTATTAATTCTCTAATTCTCCTACCTTGCAAAATGACAATCTTTTTCTGTTGCTTTTGCTGTTACTTTCTTTTCATTCTGATAGATATTTTCACTTTGTCTTTGAAATTTTCACTCAATCTTTTTTTATCAGTTTCATAGTTTTTAATTTGTAAGAGGCTTTCTTGTTACCTGAAACTATTTTACATGTCTCATAATATTTATCTTGTGGGATAATATGTCACAGTTCTTTGATGATATGATTCCCATTTTTGAAAAGTACATTCTCTTTCTGCATTTTTACAATGATGTGTGACTCACTGTATATTCGTGCAGAGTGTGTGTGAATAAGTGTGTGTATGTATGTACATTTGTTCATCTTCTTCTTTCATTTTGGAAACTTCCTTAAAAGTCTGGTAGCATTCAACTCTAGAATAACATGCCAGACTAGAACTTTACATACTGTGTGGAGCTTCTTCACTTACAATGTCTCTGGAGGAGAATTCCTCCTCCTACCTCCAGGAAGGACTCTCAGAGTACTATTTCCTTTTTTCCATTTAAGTGACTGAATGTTTCTCTATCCAAATTCCTTCTTTCAGAGTCTTCAACTATTTCATCTCTCATTGTGCCTTTTGCTCACCTGCTGACTTTTAATTTGTAACATGTCTATTTCTTAATCATCATAATAATTGAGTTTTAAGAGGGAGGGATGATAAATACGTGTGCTTAAATTCACATACTTATCTAGGATTGGAAATGATTCTAAATACAAGAAAAACAAAGGGAAGAAAGGAATGAGTAAGACAAAGTGTTATAAAGTAATGTATGATGTTATATAAATGTTAGAGAAGCAGAGAGATAGAAAACATGTCATTTGGAAGAGCTTGAGCAAAGTCCTGAAAGCTACACTGAGCATGGTGTAGAGATTTTCAAGTAAAGGGTCTTCTTTAACTGCAGCATTCGGAACTTGAGTGAGGAGGCAGAAGAGAATGACTTTGTGTAAGTGGCACTTAACAATAAGGATTCGTGCAATATTTAAGAACAGATGAGCCAAATTATAATATCTAACTTCAAGAAAACATCTAACTTCAAGAAAGATTTGTCATTACTTGGCCAAGTAAATTTAAGAAATAAATATAACTCCTCAACATGAGCTGATAGGCTACTGTAGGATTAGAGGAAAGTTTTAGGGCTTAAATACGAAAGAAAAATCATCCCTTATGGGTCATAAACATTTATTGATACTAGAACTATACAATGTATACAGTTACATATATTTTCTATGCTTACATTTTGAATACAACACCTGATTTTGATGATATGTGAGTCTGTGTAGGGTAGTAAAACACACTTATCCTAATAAAGTCACAATTCAAATGTTGTTTTGAAATAATTTTAAGGATTTCTAAGAAAACACTTTGGCCACAAATATTTGCATATTCAAATTTCAATGTCTGGATTAGAAAATAAGATTTTTTTTCTTTCAAATGGATAAGTTCAGTTCATTTAAGAGCCATAAAATTTTATGTAATACACAGTCTGACTACAATAATAAGTTAAAAATAGCTTATAGTTTTGTACTTAACTTACTCTCTTGTTTGACTCTAGGAAAAATAATATCAGCTCCCCTATGGAAAATTATAATCAAACATCCACTGATTTCATCTTATTGGGGTTGTTTCCACCACCAAGAATTGGCCTGTTCCTCTTCATTCTTATTGTTCTCATTTTCCTAATGGCTCTGTTTGGCAACCTGTCCATGATTCATCTCATCTTCCTGGACACCCAGCTCCACACACCCATGTACTTTTTACTTAGTCAGCTCTCCATCATTGACTTGAATTACATCTCCACCATTGTTCCAAAAATGGTTTCTAATTATTTCTTAGGAAAAAAGTCTATCTCCTTCATTGGATGTGGGGTTCAGAGCTTCCTTTTCTTGACTTTAGCAGTTGCAGAAGCACTGCTCTTGACATCTATGGCCTATGATCATTATGTAGCTATTTGTTTTCCTCTCCACTATCCCATTCATATGAGCAAAAGAGTATGTGTGCTGATGATAATAGGATCTTGGACCATGGGCTCTATCAACTCTTGTGCCCACACCACATAAGCCCTCCAAATCCCGTACTGTCAATCCAGGGCCATCAACCATTTCCTCTGTGACATCCCAGCCATGTTGACTCTGGCCTGCATGGATACCTGGGTTTATGAGTATACAGTGTTTGTGAGCACCACCCTCTTCCTCGTGTTGCCTTTTATTGGTATTGCATGCTCCTATGGCCAGGTTCTCCTTGTTGTCCACCACATGCACTCACCAGAAGGGAGGAAGAAGGCCAATTCGACCTGCAGCACTCACCTCACTGTGGTGACTTTCTATTATGCTCCATTTGTTTACACTTATCTGCACCCAAGATCCCTCAGATCTCCAACAGAGGACAAGGTTCTGGCTGTCTTCTACACCATCCTGACCCCAATGCTAAACCCCATCATCTACAGCCTGAGAAACAGAGAGGTGATGGGGGCCCTAAGAAGGGTAATTCAGAGAATCTGTGCTGTAAAAACGTAGGCAGAGCTTTTTGCATGTGTAGCCAGGACTTGGATACAAGTTCATGTATCAGTGTACAGTAATTAGAATTATTATTTTATGCCTAGAGTGCAAGAACTAAAATTAGAGCAGAAGAAAATCACTCATGTCTGGACAAAATTATTTTGCAATAAACTAATCATTTCAACCCTTATCCTTTGTTCTTCATGGTGCATTTTCACATTAACTTCAAATTCATTTCCAAATGCATTTATTTTTTGCTGATATGCTGTCAGTGAAAATGGTTCTTGGTCATGGAAAGGAAAATGGAAACTGTCTAACTGAAATTGTCATTCAGCATAGAAGTTTTACCACTTTCAAATAAGTCTAAAACAGAAAAATAAGTGTTTCCTGAATGTCAAGATCTAACTGAAATTCAGAAGACTTCTTAGTCTTCTCACGGTAGACCCATAACTTACCAGTTAATCTTTCTTTCAATTTAGAGAGACTTATTACAGGGACTTAGCTGAAACTTCAGCAGGGATTCGGACTTCTCTTTCTTGTCTCTTTTAGGGTGATGAATCCTAGGGAAGTGATTTAACATCAGGAGTACATCAGGATCAACAATGAAAACTTGGAGGTGCTAACAAAAGTCAAGGAAATTGTGAAGTTAATTTTAAGAGGAGTGTTTCAAAGGTTTTGTCAATTAATGGGAATTAGGAATATCAAGGACATTCCCACAATCGCCCATGACATTCTGCACACACAAAGTTTACATCCTAAGTAATGTTAAAAAACAAACTCAGTTGGGGGCCGGCTTGGTGTCTCAGTGGTTAAGTTAGCACATTCTGCTTTGGCGGTCCAGGGTGCACCGGTTTGGGCCCTGGGTATGGACCTACACACTGCTTGTCAAGTTATGCTGTGGCAGGCATCCTACCTATAAAGTAGAGAAAGCTGTGAACGGATGCTACCTCAGGGCCAGTCTTCCTTAGCAAAAAGAAGAGGATTGACAGTAGATCTTAGTGCAGGGCTAATCTTCCTCAAAAAAAAAATTCAATTGAGTAAATTTTACAGATTTTATTGGCTTTATTCAATGATTCATGAATCTGAAAACATCCCTTCTAGCATCCCACCTAGACAGGAAGAAGCTCTGAAGACCTATACAAAAAGACAGACCTTTATAGTCAGAAGGAGGTGGGACAAGGAAGTTATTCTTAAAAAGAGCTGATTGGTTCAGGCAAGGTCAACTTCCCTTGGGGGATGGCGGGGTCCATCAGGTGGCTTACCTCGCTAGTGCTGACCAGTTAATTCCAGACTGAGTGGTTTGAGAATCTAGTCCTTGGAGAGGTTGAAACTGTAATTAAGTTAGGTATATGTCTTGGCTTGTTGATGGGGACTTAGCACAAGTGACTCCATTCTGGACCTGTTGTCTCTTTTGTAACAGTAGCCACTGCTACTCTTGTATTAGATAATATCTCAGATGAGATTTTCTTCTTCATTTACTACTTCTTATAGGTTTCTCTGAAATAGGTTGAGAAAAGTCAATATCTATGTACAAATTTGAGTCACTGATAATATGGGTCAGTTACTATCCTAAACAAGTCCCACTTTTATGGCCAATAAAAATCCCTCAGCTCATGTAAACTTCCCCCCGGTTGAAGTGCTGCCACTGCTCATCAGTGATAACTGCACAAATGTTCTTTATCATCTCAGGTATGGCAGGGAGGGGAAAGGTCATACTCTACAGAATTTGAAGGGCACAGCACAAAATGAAAATATGAGGTCTCTTGTTCTAGAAGCACGAAAAAGTGATTTAGTGGTCCTAAAATGCAAAGTTTTTTCCTTCAAAATTAATTTATTAGCTATAAATGAAATACAAATTACAAACAATATTTCTTGTATCATGATTTTATATATAATAAATAGTAATACTTTATTATGTAATGCCTGTATTGGTCATAATATTTTTCTGGCTCACTTTTCTCCAAATTTATTTTCATCAAAATTTATACTTTTAAGAACTTCATTTGTTATCAATATAATTGAAAATATTGTCAGTCAATGATGGCAAATGCTAAGATGCAATTAACTTTTGATGATTTTTGATTTTGAGAAGCATCTGCTTAAGTTACCGAAGCTATTATGCATGCTTATACGTTGTGAAAATTTGGACTGAATTTCTGATGTTGTATCAAAATATAAATTTTACTACATGTGGAGCTGATGATTCTCATGAGAATTTTTTTCTAAAAAGATTTCTCTTATGAATCAAATTCAACTTAGCAATCCATATAAATCAATTTCATATAAATCAAATTTAATTTTAAATCTGAATTTAATCAATGGCTTTCTAATAATTCCTCTCAAATTTCTGGTAACTTGTGGACTTTGTATAAAAATTCGAAGTGTCCTCATGTTTCTAATGCCTGTTTATTCCTTTTATCATTGTATATTCAATTACAAGTGAAATGCATGCTATTTTTTGTTGTTGCTAATAACTGGCTTTTGAAACTTCAAGGGAAAGAGTTTTCTTTTCCTTCATTAATCTTTCATATCACATTTTAAATCCTCAAATTACCTTTAAATTTTGTTTACAATTCTAATCCTGTGGATGTTTCTTTTGCAATGTTGCAGTAGTTTCAAACCATTGATTCTGGACTCTTCGATGAATTCTGTGAGTCCCTTGTATGCTTCAGTGCAATGACCATGCGTACACGTTTATTTAAAAATTGCTTTCTATCCCCAAATCCCCACCCAGTACATAGTTGTATATTTTAGTTGTGGGTCCTCATGTGTACACTTTTATTTAAAATAATTTACTGGCAAGTTTGCTTCCTAAGCTACCTAGCATTTCCTGTTCTGGCACTCAGGTGAGATAGTTAATAATTTCTTAGGTGACAGAGGGATGGGCTCTGGGACTGAAGGATAAGTCAGCCCCTGCCCCCATCATAGGTCATTGCTGCTGCCAGGCAGAGATTCTCCTTTCTAATGGGCAGTGGCCACTTCCATCATTGTTGTTACACCTGTAGCTGCTGCTTTCATCGCTACCACCAATTAAGTTCCAGGTCTCAACCCAGCTACTCCCTTGGGGTCCTGTGGTGCTTTGAACACAGATGTGTGTGTGCACATGAGGAGGCCAGGCCAATTGCCCTTTGTGCATGCTGCCTTAGCCCACATGTGCAGGTGCTGTTGCTGGACAAAAACTAGCATCCTAATGCTTCCATATAACCTACCTCCGCTGCTCAGGTGTATACTCCGAGATAAAGTTATTAACAATTTCAAGGTTTTAACAACAGAGCATTAAACCAAGAAAGAAACCTTTCTGAGCATGAGACACTATGCAAGCAAACAGGGCACATGCCCGGGAGGGCAGGCCTGAGAAGAGTAGAATGAATGAGCAGGAGAGGAATAATATCATGCAAATCAGGAAAATGATGAGAATGTCTGCTGTTTTTGTCATTTATCATCAGTGGAAATAATCTGATGGAGTGTCATGTTGAGCAGAGATTCCCAATTCAGACTCCTTACCTATTTCAAGTAGTGACTAAGGGAGGTAATCAGGAGATATGGATCAATTTTTTGCCCTGGAACACCATGGCCTAGGCGAAACCATGCCATATCTCTGGATGTAGTTTGTTCAAGAGCAAGATGGAATCATTTTGCCCTTTGGTATCAGTAAATGGTGTAGGAGAGGAAAAATAAGTTTCCTCTATGTTTCTATGTTCCTGGCTAAAAAATCCCCTGTAATAAAAGAAAGATTAACAGGAAACAAGCGCAAGTTTCGTAACATATGCATGCTATATAGATAGGAAAGACCCAGGAAAATCAGCTCCCTGAAATGGCCAAGTCTTCACCTTAAATATCATCTTTAGCTAAAGACGAAGATGTTGGGGGAAAGGGGAGGAGCAGTTAGGGGAGGTTACCAGGAAAGGCACAGTAAACAAGAGCATGTTCTTTCTGCAGATTTGAGCTGCCACTTTACTCCATTGATAAGAGTTTCTAGAGATCTGGTCATCCTCCACCACCTGGTTAAGAGAGGGAGAAACCCTTGCAAATGGAAATTTCCCTCATAAATGTAAATATCTCTTGCAAAAGGGTGACTTCTACTCCAGTTTTCACAAGTTGTTCTATGTCTGCTGATTCTTAAAAGTAACCAGCCTATAATGATCTTTATGCCAAAGAGGCACATTTGGGGGTGGCAAATTTTGCTTTCCTTTAATGGCATCATTAAAGTCTCTCTTACTAACTTTACTACAAAAGCAAGGATAATTCAAATTTTCGTGGCAACAAATCTGGAAATGAGGATTAATAGGTCAAAGCAAATACTGAGCACTCCAGGCTATTAGAAATGACCTTGAAATTCTTTATTCCAGTAGTCCCATGGCTCAGGAAAGTAGTAAACTAATTCCCACAGATATTGTGTCTGCACAAATGAAGAAGGCCATTCCTTCTCCCATAAACTCTTACCATTAGGAAGAGCAATATAGAAAGAAGACAAATTATTCAAATATTCTACCAGTATCTCCATTGTTTGTGAGAATCTACCCCAGATCATTTTAAAAACTGGACAATAAAGTCTCTCAGGATAGAAATACCCAAGTTGTCTTCAACTCACAGGGTTCCTGGCTCACTGTTCATTATGTCTCCTTTTAGCCATTTTTATTATCATCCAGTTGTTAACCAATAATTATTACCTTGTACTTCTTCTCCTTGTCTTTTACTGAGGAAGATAGACCCTGAGCTAACATCTGTGCTAATCTTCCTCTATTTTGTATGTGGGTCAGCACCACGGCATGGCCACTGACAAGTGGTGAAGGTCCATGCCTGGGAACTGACCCTGGGCTGCTGAAATAGATCACACTGAATGTAACCACTAAGCTATGGGGCTGGCCCCGTATCTTTCATTTCTTATTCATTCTTCAATTGTTTCATGACAGGAAAATGCAAATTTTAAAGCACATGGTCTCTATTTGGATGCTTTTATAATGCACATTGTGTGCATTGAGTTTTCTTATATATTAAGTTATCAAGGTTTGATTTACAGAAAGGGAAATTCTATTTCTCTTCCTATTTTTAGTGATGAGTATCTTTCTCAGACAATGAAGTGTGGGTGAATTGTGTGATAATATGGATTAAAGTAATAATTGCCTTCTTGTAATGTTTAGTTCAACCCCAACTACTCATTTAGTTGCATTCAAAATCTGGAATAAAAAAGACAGTTGTTATTTGGACCAAATGTCTTATCACTCACTAAATAATTACTGACTAATTGCTGCATTTTACGGGACACGAAGATGTATGTGTCATACAAACTGGGAGCCAATTTCACATTTCGGTCTTAACCTCCATCCTTTTGTCTTATTTCCATGAAGTCAAACAATCATGAAATCCTCTTCATTTTCTCTCCTAAATATTTTTAAATATATTTTTTCCTCACCTATCACTGTAATCACTTGCTCCAAAGTGCACTCCAAACATTAGGAATTATCCTGCTTGTAATGATTATAGTGGTCTCCTTGGTGTTCTGTCTTATCTCAAAGGTTTTAAATGCATATTTGCAGCAGCTAACCGCCAAAGAAATGACACGCTCCCAAGACCCCATTCCTGTTTCACTCTGTGATTATGTTGATGACCTGCTCTTGGAATTGGAAGGGAGTTTGAGATGGAAGAGCGTAGTGTCTGCCCTTGTGACAGAAATAGCATCTTTAGGTCCTATTTTTCAGGATAATGATTGGGGATGTAAATAATGGTGGTTCCTTGGAGGCACTTATAGTTTAATATTTCTGTAAGAGCAGAATCTAAAATTTAAGAGAAAATAAACGATGCTTTCAAGGGTGCAGAGTACAATTCTCTGGAAGCAGTGGCTGTGTTAGTGGTTTCCATTTTCCTGCACTTTCAAATATTTACCCAGCATCACTACAATTGAATGTCCAAGTGGATTTGGACATTTGTACTTTAGAAGATATTTCTATGCAAAGCTTCAACTATATTTGGAAAAAGTCCATATCCCTTACCTTGACCCGTCTGTGAAGCTTCTTTGATCTGCATGTCCTAACTTTCTCCCACTCACAGCTTCCTGCTGCTCTCTTTCCTCAGTCATTTGAGGTCTTTGAGAGTTCTTTCCCTGAGGTTGACATGACCAGTCTCTTCTTCATGTCAGGGTGGCCTCCCTGATGATTCTATGTGATAAATCTCCCTGACTTCATCAATGCCCAGTGTGACTATATAATGTGGGCTTTAGGTGTTTATCGCTCACACTGACATTTGGGCTCCACATGGTCAGAGGCTGTATCTCCTTGTCCATTGTTTTACCCACAGTAACAAGAATGATGAGCATCACACAAAAGTGCTCAGTACGTACTTTGAATTAATAAAGAGTAAATGGAGGCGAATGAATTTCCATGAAATCCTCCCAATTGCTTGTGCCTGGTGCGAACCTTGGAGGCTATTTTTTTCAGTTTGTCATTATCTCATCAGCACCTATTGTTGTTACTGTTGTATAAAAGTGAGTTGATTGTTGAATGTCTCCAGGATATAGTTGGAAATAGTGTATTTTTTACTAAATGAGAAATTGTATCATTGGTGATTTTTAGAGGGTAAATCAATGGTAGAAAGACCTGAACACCAAAGCCAAAACCCAAAAATTAATCCCAGAGGTCATATGAAGAGCAGGAAAACGTACATACATTTTTTTTTAATCCAAGAAGAAAAACAGGCTCCAGGAAAGCAAATAAATGAATTGTATCAAAGACTGAGGAGTCTGACTCACATTTCATTGCTCATCTGAAAGGGAAAGGGAGACAGAAGGGGATGAATCCCGACTTTTGTGTAGAGAAATTATCTCGCTATTTCTTCCTTCAGATGTTTCATGCAGCATGTTCACAATTTTCTTAAATTGTATCACATTTCAATATGCTCAGTTGAGTCCACAAATAACACAATACAGATATGTCCCTAGCATTTGCATGCCATATCACCCCATTCTTCTCTGGGAGGCACTACATAATGTGTCTTTTTCTACACCATCAAGCAATTAACTCAATTTTCTCCAGACACTGATTAGGTGTCCTACAAATTTAACTAAATTCTGACACTATTAACCTAAGGATACCATCAGATTCCACAGGTTTAGGGTTCAGTCCAAAAAGGCTGTCCCCACCTTAGATGCCAATCACAAGTCCAAGTGCCAGTGCTTCTGACCTGTGACCTATAAAATGGAGGTGCCCATGAGCCCCTCCTCATTTGTGATTAATCTGCTAGAGTAGCTCAAAAAACTCAGGAAACTGCTTTACTTACTAGGTTATAGGTTGATTACAAAGAATATTAAAGGATATGGATGAACAGCCAGATGAAAAGATAGATAGGGTGAAGTCTTGAAGGGTCCTGAACAGAAGAGCTTGGGGCTCTGCGTCTGGAAACATTCCACTTCATCAACCTAGAAGATCTCTAACCCCAGTCCTGTTGTGTATAAAAAAGGTTTTACTACTGCTATTTTACTGATACACTTAAAGGTACTTCAAACTATGAAGGGGGTTATGTAGGAGTTTTAATGGTCATAGAAAAGAATGAAGGCTTGAAAGAGTCCATCCTTCAAACTCTCCATTCACTGCCCAAGTTCACACTGCCAGTATCTTTCCCTTGCTTCTTTAATACCTTTTAAAGTGTTTTTGTGACTAGAGTCTGTTTCAAACTTATATTATATCCTATACAGTGTCATCCAAGTTTTTTTTTTCTAAAATACAAATGTGATAGTTTCATTCCACAAGCTATAATTTTCTATTGAATGCACAAGACTTTCCAAACTTAGATTCATATTCCACTGCTTCTAAAGGTACATTATGTCTACTTTTACCTGTTTGCTATCCCAAAATGTGTTCCTCTTTGGCTTGAGTATTTTTGAGAATAAAAGACTAAGGAAGAAACTTTGACCTTCCCCCTAACTGCCTGTTCCAAAGAGGAGCGACCAACACAGATAACAATAGTATTATATGAACTAGATGTGGTGGACAGGGAGGAAACTAACAAGGCCCATTTCATCAGTCTTCCCATTTTCCATCGTCTTTGCAAGGTATGGCAAACATTTGTCTATTTAACTTTTGCCTTTCCAGCTACATGTGTATTGCCTTCCTTTTCTTTGAAGTCCCAAACCAATACCACAAACATCACCTTCTGTCTTTAGCTGAAGATTGTATTTAAGTGGGGGCTTTGGCTATTCTGGTGAGTTACTCAGTTTTCCTGGCTTTCTTCCATGTTTACATGTTATAGAACTTGTTTGACTTTCTCCTGTTATTTTGTCTCGTGTCAATTTAATTCTTCGACCAGCCAGAGGAACCTAGAAGTGTAGATGAATATTTCTGCCTGCTCTACGTTCAAATTTCAACTTGTGGAAAGTTGTATTTATATTTTACATATTATAGCTGAAACCTAAGTTTCTCTTATTACTTCACATATTGCATGCTGTAGCTACCTAGTCATTTGCCTCTGTGCGTTTAGGTAAATATTTCCTTTAAATACAAATAACTTCTTTCACATCATTTAAATATATAATTTTCTTAATTTAATTTAGAATAAATTGTGATTATTCCCACATGCAGGTCATTTAATCTCAATACTTTAATTGAAATGATAAATACACCAAATTAAATAATCCCATTCAAAATTGTTTTATAAAAGTATGTTAGGAGAAGACAGACTCCAGATATCAATTACAGTTAAGATAAAGCAAAACAGGTAAGCAAAATTAGAAACATCACATTTGAATGCTTCTTTTCTTACTTCATATTCCATTAGCTATATTTTATGTATCACAAATAAATTTTATATACTGCATATATGTAATTTAAAAATTATTTTATGTGATGCTCTAAGGCTGTGCTGTCCAATGCAGTAGCCATTGGCACCATGTGGCAACTGGGCACTTGAAACATGTATAGTCAAAAGTTCAATGTCCTCTAAATTTAAAATACACATAAAATTATGAAGACCTACATTAAAAACAACATAAAAGGGGCAGGCCCCATGGCTTAGTGGCTAAGTTTGTGCACTCTGCTTCAGTGGCCCAGGGTTTCACTGGTTCTGATCCTCACTGTGGACCTAGCACTGCCCATCAGGCCATGCTGAGGTGGTGCCGCACGTAGCAGAACCAGAGGGACCTACAACTAGAATATACAACTATGTACTTGGGGGGCTTTGGAAAAAAGAAGAAGAAGAAGAAAAATATGGAAACAGATGTTAGCTCCAGTGCCAACCTTTAGAAAATAAAAATTAAAAAACATAAATGATCACATTAATAATTTTATATTGATTACATATATAAATTATAATATGTCGATAAGAGTATATCACTATATAAATAGCAATATATGTACAAACATATGTAATACAATATATTGTAATATGTTATTAATATAAATGTTAATATTAATTTTGATTATAGTGTTTGGCATTAAATCAATAAACTCTTTAAATCAACTTCACTTTTTAAATGTGGCTATTAAATTTCACTATTTAATTGTGAGTCACCTTATATTTCTACCAGACAGTGCAGCTCCAGGGTATTCTGGTCAACATGTAAAGGGAAATAAACAAGAGCAAGGGCAGCCATGACTATTCTTTTATAGAAGAGATTACCCCAAACATTCTGTTATGGCCCCAGGTCTTCCTCATTTTCAGGCTGCCGATAATGGGATTCAGCGTGTGGGTTAAACTGGTGTGGAACACTGCTAACAGCTTATATTCTTCTGGTGAGCAGAGATTCCTGTTCTAAAGACAGATGTAGACAAAAGGTGCATAGTAAAATGTCATTATGGTTAGATGTGTTGCACAGGTGGTGAAGACCATTTTTCTTCTCTCTTTTGAGTGCATACAGTAAACAGCAAAAGGGACATAGCCATAGAAAGCAGTGATTCAAAGGAAAGAAAAAAGGAAAGAGAGGCTTGTGCTCACAAAAAACATGTACTCATAGACACAGGTGTCCCTACAGGCCAGAGGCAACATAGTTGAGACATTGCAAAAGAATTGACTAAGGCAGTAAGGAATGTGGAGGGTGTAGACTGGGTGTGGCAAGGAGTTTATAAATCCCCAAACCAAGATCTTATGATCATCTTTACATGCATTATTTTACTCATTCATATGGGCTAATGGAGGGGGTGCAAATAGCCACATAACAATCACAGACCATGAAGGCCAGTAGTAAGACTTCAGAACGTGCCATGGTCAGGAAGAAGGAGTTTTGCACCCCAAACCCCAGGTAGGACATGCCTCTCTGGCCAGGGAGGAAGTTGAACACCATCTTGAGGATGGTGGTACAGATGTCCATCAGGTCCATAAGGGAGAGCTGGCGGAGGAGAAAGCACATCAGTGTGTGGAACTGGGGATCCAGGCGCATGAGGTGAACCATTGCTGAGTTATCCAACAAGGTTTGAAAGAAAATGAGGATGATAAAGAACAAGAGGAGCGCTCCAGCTTGATTTGGGGGAAATAATCCCAGCAAAATGAAGTGATTTGAAGTTGGATTCCATTTCTACATGAGAACTCACTGCTTTAACTTCCTTGAAAGAAAAAACAAAAACAAAGCACAGGACATGAAACAAAACAGGAGCGTAAAAAGAACTCTGACTTTACTAATGTTTGTTAGAATGAATTGTTTTTCCTTCAATCTTGCAGCTTTTCTTCAATCAAATTCAGAAATGAATGCTCCCTCTCCAAGTTTCCTAGTAAGCATTTCAGCAAAAGATCTTAAAGTATAAAGTCATGTCATAACCAGCAAAGATAAACAAGACAACTAAAGCATTCCTCTGTAGATAACTCCTGGCAAAGCACATGGCTCACAATTTATCCGCAAATCACAGAAATCCCTGCATCCCTGAACGTCTGTCAATCTGACACATCATATTGACAACAGTAACTGGAACAAGTGACTCAGAAACACTTTGCATGCTTGAATTCTAAGTCCTTTATTACTGAGGTTTCTTCTACGTCGTCAGTTTCTGCTCTTTCCTCCCCACTGCCACTACTCCAGCCAGGCAAACCATGATTCTTTACCTCTCATGTACTTTATAACTTCTATGTCTTTACTGAAAATGTGCCCACCACCCAAAATCAATGTCTTTGAACTATGAAAGTATGTATTGTCTGCCCTACATCTACCTTAATTATAAAATATTACTTGAATATTCTTTCTTCTGTAATGATGTTTCCATTTTCTGAAGCCCTACAGAATTCAAAGTCAAATGCGCATATTTTTATACATAGTTTTCTTCATCAGGCAAGTTACACATGACAAAATTCACAGATTACATGATATATATTTTTGCACTCCATTTTCCACTGCTTCAAGCAATAACTAGTATGACAATGAAAATGTACAACAGTATGGCCATTGGTCTCACTCTCCATATATACTCTCTCTTCATATCTATATTTATCTTTTTCTCATATATCTTTGAGTTGCCATAAATTATATGAAATGCTTTTCACCTTATCTCATTTATTGCAATTCTTTGCCAACCAAAATTCTGTTAACTTCGGTATTAATAACTCTATTTTTCAAATAAGAAAAGTAATATTCATAGATGTGACGAGTAATCTCAAATATAGTTAGTGATGCAATCAGATTTTGAGCCTGTGTGACTGTTTCAAATTTCTAGTTATTTCAATATTCCAAGTTTCCTAATTTTTGGTAAACGCTTTGTTCTGTGTACCATGCCTTATTGAAATCAAGTAGTGTAGTTATTACTCTTTTTCAAAAGATCAGGCTTAATTCCATATTTCAGAGTAGGTCAAAGCATACTGCAATTAGATGGGATATGTATATTTTCTCTGCATTTTAGTTTCTTTGCTGTTAGTGGAAGCAGAATCAAGCAATTGCAAAGTTATTCCACTAGAAAAGCAGGTATGAACAGGAGGAGCCTCTTGATTTATACATCATGTATGTTTGTACTTACTCTCTTCAGATTTAATTGATTAAACAGAGCCACTATTTAGAAGTAAAGAATAAAGAAGAGTTAAAGATGAATAATTTTTCCTTTCTGGAGAATCTTCCTACCTTTTTATGCCTATACCTTTCCTTTGGGAATTTTTACATGTAACTCAACTTTTTATAGCCCTTTTCTACTTATGTTAACTCAATTCTGGCAATTTGTTCTTTCCTTCACTCAGTCTCCCAAACATGCATAAACTGTGATTGTTGCACTTCTTATAATTTCAATATATGTTTGCTGTCTTCCTTCTCTGTGTCTCCATGTGGGATTTCCTGTTTTATGTGTGCTCATCTGTCTCAAGGAGACATTCAATGACACATTATGTCGAAGACACTGGTTTGGGTTTCAATCTTGTGTTACTGATCTTTCAACTGTAAAGAATAACAAGTAATGTTTGCTTAAGTTATTCATATTTAGTAAGTTAAAATCATATATTACTTCATATAACATTTAAACACAAGTAAAATTATGAAAAAGAAATTTCACTTTTATAGCTGTTTATTTGACAAATGCTAACAATGAAAAGTACAAAGTCAGGAACATAACACATGCACAATTTTGTTAGGCATGGATGCTAGATGGGATTGTAGACAGTCTCTACTTTTTATAACTTTCCATTAAAAAACTGATGACATAACAGATAAAGACAAAACATACAGTCACCATCCTTATAATACAATCATTCCCTCAAATGATATTCACTAAGTTTCTATTTTATGTCAGTGCAGCCAGGTATTGAAATGCTTTGGTGATTAAAACACGCAAGAATCTACAAGTACATAGTTCAAGTGTACCAAGAATAGGCCAGCAAACTCTAACTCCCAATCTGTTGTCATATAGTGATTAGTACTGTAGATAAAAATAAAGTAGAGTAAAGGGATAGACAGACAGATAAGAGAACTCAAAACAGCCACTACGTGGAGGCAATATTCAAGCAGATCTGGTCAAAGAACTTTCAACTTGAGTAAACAGCAAGCAAAATTAAAATCTGTTTTCTCAGGACAATAGCTGTGAGCCCAGGGATTTTGAAGGACAGGGCATTAGGGCATTGGTGTAGGAAATACCAGACCATGGTAAGGACTTGGATTTGTTTTGGTTGAGATGAGAAGCCTGTGAGAGTGCTATGATCTTAGGTATATTTCTAGAACTCACATGACATGTTCTGGGTGAGTAGAGAGCTGCAAGGAGGAGTGTCTGTAGGAGTCTAGGCAGGGAGGAATCAAAACAGCCCTGGAAATAAACTATGGAAGATTTTCTAGATGATAGCACCAGAGTTATTCATGGTGGTAGGGGTTGACTCTGTACTTATTTAATGTTCTTGTTTCTTCCTGAGAATTAAGTTCCTTAATAAATGCACATCCCTTGGCATAGACCATGGCTGTGACTGCAAGATGCCTAGTGATCCTCATCCTAACCTATTATGTCCTTACCACAGTGTTGATACAGACCATCATGAAATGGTTGCCTATCTTATCATTTGTATATGTCTGGTTCCCTCTCCTGACGTTTGATCTTGTCCCTTTTATATGAGTATTGTTCTGATTTTAAAAAGGAAAGTTCTAAGACCTGAGTGAATCAGGATAGTTGGTCACTATTCAGAGCTAGGGTAGCACCTGATGAACTGATCTTTATCTATGGCATTGCACGGTGACTATTGCATAGTGGTTCTCAGGATTTTATCTGCCTGCTGAAATGGACCCAAGTTTTGCATTAGAACTAAATTAATATGATTTCATACTGATAAAAGATGACTAGTTTAATTTAAAAATCAGTCTTTAGCATGTGTGTCCTGGAAATAGGAGAGAAGTGACACTTGGGGTACTTTCCACATCCTTTTATTTAATCTAGGTTTAAATTCAGGGGAGAAAGCTTACAACCAGTCCTCCCAGGAAGTATGTTTACAATAGCAAGTGCTGAACAAATATAGCTGGATCTAAGTTTATGTATTCCATGTTTATAAGAGATGCAAATTTGCATTTTGATGCTCAGCTGCACAAATTGGAACAAAGAGTATCATAAAATTCTTTGATGATAGTTATAACTATTTTGTTTCCTATATTGAAAACTGTCATCTTCTCAGGCAATGGAAACCGATAGTTACTTTCAGATCCTGTAAATCTGGGGTTTAAAGCTTCTAGTACGTGAAACATAGGAGCTAGATCTCTATTTTCTATTGATCTATTTCATTGATGCCCAAAGATTTCTTTTTTGTGTATGAGACTTATTTACTGCATTAAAATTACATGAAGCACCACCCTCTGGTTACTTTATGACTTGGAGAATATTGTTCCTGTGGCTACAAGTTGAGTCTATCATTAATGTCTCCCTTGATCATCTTAAGAAGCTTATGGCTGACAATTATAGAGTTAAAAGGAAAATTACTACACTGACAGAATCTACTATGTGTAAATATGCCAATCTCAGGGTCTTAAATTTATTTTGCAAAAGTTACAGTTTAAGTATACTTTCAAAAAGTTTTATAGACAATAAGTGTAAGATCAATAAGCAAGTTGTTTGAGCCTCAGCTAACTCAATCCCAACAACTTTGTAGAACAGCTGTGAAAATGGAATTGAGTTCTGTATGATAAGCACGCAGTAGGTCCTCAAGAAGTGTCAATATTCTTTGTCTATTCTGTAACTGAACCATTGAGTGGCCGCTTGTCCAGAGAAATAAAGTGTATTAATTAAGATCACACATATCACTCCATGGCTGCGCATCACTAAATTCTAACTCACTCGTGTTACCTCTTTTTACATTTTAACTTTACCCTTGGCTTTTCCAATTTGTTATGGAACTGTCTATTCTCTGTGCAACAGAAAATATTTCTCTAAGATAGGAAAACCATATCTCCCAAATATCTCTCTAGGTTAAAGCTAGCTCAAATCAACTTAAGTTAACAATATTACTATCACTCAACTTGTCTGAAGTTCTTCCTAATTTTGTATTGTGGGTGAGGAAGTAGATTTTTAATGACATCATTTTCTGCTAACAGTCCCTTGAATTATTTAAAATGTTTAAGCACCAAACTTTGCTGACATAGTCTCTTAGGCTATGCTACAAGATCATGTCACTCATCGATAGGCTCTGCATCAAACCACAACTCTCTTTCTGACATGAGAACATTTTCTTTACTTGCTAAAATTCACGAAAAGAAAATGCCTGAGGACACTTTGTAATATCCTTTCCTTTCTGTTCCTACTGCTCATCATTCTCTTTTAACATAAAACCTATGGCCACATTTAGGGTCCTGTTGTCCAGGACTTCTTGGAATCAGAAAACAACTTCACACCCTAGTGAAATATTTCTCCATTTGCATGTGCATTGCTTATTTAATATATTTCCTTTCCTATAACTTTGTTTCAATAAAGGCCAACTAAGACATTTCATACCTAATTCCCTCAGGTTCTAGTGTTGGAAGACAGTAAGCTGACTTGCTATATTCCGTATGCAGAACATTGCATCATCAAGTCTTAGATATTCCTCTTTACCCTTAATTGACCCTCAATGTCTATGGGGGTCAAAATCTTGGGCAACTCATTGGACTTTGCTTATTTGCAGATCCACTCAGTTCTGCACTTACATATAGCAAAGCAATCAATCCAATTAGTACCATTGAATTCTGTTGATCCCGAGAATTAAAACAAAAGGGATGAACTTGATTATTCCAGAATATGATTTTAGAGCTATAAGAGATGTCAGGTCATCATTACTGGAATTTTTTCAGTTTGAGAACTAATGTTAATCCTCTTTAATAGAGATTAAAGAAGTACTAAATAATAGCAGAACTAGTATCAGGGACAGTTTTCTGCCTATGTCCAGTGCGTTTTCAGAGGGAATTAATGGTGACTGTACTAAATTAAATTTTTCGCTGTCAAATATTTCCTTCTATTTGTATAGGGGTGAAACAATTGATCCTTGTAAAATTTAATGCAGTCAGCTGCTCTACTGAAGTAGCAAGTTGACTCTTAGTGATAATGAAATAAAATGAGCATTTAGTCTCAGACAGAAGAGTCTAGCTCCCCACTGATTAAGAAGTCAATTGGGGAAAATTACTTAAGAGTCTAGCTTGTTGACAAGTCTTTGAAGTTGTTCTAAGGGATATTCTAAGAATCAAATGGGATGATATGTGTCAAATGCTTACATAGTGCCTACCACAGAGGAAGGGCTCCATAGATTTCAGCATCTTTTATCATCCTATTCAATCTACAGATTTGTAATTCAGCTAAATGTACATTTAAAATAAAAATTGGACACTCTGACCTGAGACTGAGCATCTCTTTCTGTTTGTGGAAATGTAACTTGCTCCTTTTTAAGGTGGAGGGGTGGCAGTATTATGGATAAGGGGTTGCAGAGTTGTGATCAATGAGAGAATCCAGAGTGAGATGAATTACTCTGAGATGATATCTCTATGGAGCCCAGGGATTTCAAATGAGCTGAGAGATTCCTCATAGTTATTTAAGGAATAACCAGTTTTTTGCTTGCCTGGAGTGAAGAAGACTTTCTGAGAAGATTTTGTGAGTACAGGGAAACTTAGTAACAACAGACTTTATTTGGGGGAATATAGTGGATGGTTGTGGAAGTCTGGGAGAACAGGGTAAAGAGACTACATGAAGCAGGGTACAGATTAGTATGAGATCGTTCTTATAAATAATTTATGGATGCCTACTCAGGGATTTGAGGAAAAAATATTAAAAATGGTGACTGTTTGGGATAGGCACAGATGGTGCATATATCCATGTGCTGTAAGTGCTCCACTCAGGAGAGCATCACTTTATAGAAGGGCCCAATAATGTGGTGGAAATGTTTCCTCCACCCAGGATATGCCAGCCCCTTTCTCCAGGCAACTTGGTGCTTACTTCATGGGCACCTTTACACAGTGACTATTGTGGTGGCTTGAGTGGAGTCAATACATGGTCTCAGTGAAATGAACTTGGCCTCACCAAGGCTGATTTGGTTAAGGCCCAATCTCCCAACAAAGTAAGCCAAAGCTAAGCTACTGTTATTGCAACATTCACTGAGGGGATGTGCCAGCTACCTGGAGTCAAGCTGATTATATTGAACTCTTCCATACTATGAGGGGCAGCAATTTTTTCTTCATAATATACGCACATATTTTAGCCTCTGTATTTGGTAGCCAATGTATTTGCCTTTCTGGATAATAGATCCCTCCAAGAACCTATACAATTCCATCACTCATGGACATATATAGTACCTTACCCGTGGAATCTTATAGTATATGATTTCTGGCCAGTAGGCAGGTTTTTATGGAAAAGAAAGTTGTCAACTGACTCATTCCCATGGAACCTCTTGGTTTTTATCACATGCACCGTGACCTAGGAATACCTGTCCTGACACAAGAGTGGAAATGCATGGTGAAAGCTCAGTCATATTTGTATTACACATATGATATATAGAATTGACTAGACTTTTTCATTTATTTTTTTAAATTTTTTCCACCTCAGTAGATAGACTTTATAACTAAAGAAACCTCAGAAACTCCAAGTTTTGTAGTCCACATTCTCTCACAATTCCATCTCAAAGTAATTGTTAGGACCTTGAACCTATGCCCACATGATGCCAGGAAGGACTCCCTCAGAAATATTCATCTCAAATTGAACATTGGAGAATAACAAACTGTGCAAAAATCACAGAGGGTGGAGTTCAGGTCCACAATGGATAATGGACAGGAAGACCCACAAGAGAAGAGATTCAGGGGATATTTCATGGGCTAAGGAAGAAAGCCAACACACTACCACCAGGGTAAAAATAAAGATTTAAACTATCCCACCTAGTATGAATTGATAATATGAACAAGTGGCCACTTTCTATCTCTCGTTCTACCCACTTCTGAGTGTGAATTTATACTGAAGTTCTCTTGTTATATATGCATTATTTTGTATTTGAATATTAGGATTTTAAAGCACTTCTTACTTAATTTAGGAATTTTACAACCTAAGGAGCTAAAAGTAGAGGTCTTCAAGAGGACTACACATCATCCAGACATCTAGATATTGAGAAGAATACAATAACTGATTGGACTTGGTGTTTCTTGTTATTTTGGGGAGGGGGTAGGTGTTTTCTATGAATGGGAAAAAGGATAGATATAGGTGTTGGACAGGCAAAGGTGTGCTTCATCCTAAGAGAGTTTGATCTCACCACTTTTTTCAAAGATTCTATTTAAACACTCATTTTATCATGAAAAACTGTTTTGAAGGTTTTCTTGTGTTTATGAAGCAGAGTATGTCAGAGACCGTTAGTTTCCTACCCTGTTTCTGTGCTATCCTTTTGATATTAACAGTAACACTATGCTTTGTGGATGACAATGGAACCAGGAAAAACACTACTTTCCCAGTCTCCTCAAAAATGTAAGTTCTCATTGAGATGATTTCTCTTTAAAAGGGCCTAATTCTTTTAATACTTACCTTGAGGAAATGCAGATCTGATGCCCATGGAAGCAGCTTCTTTATCAGGACAACAGAATAAGATCATGAATATTTCATAGACTTGCAACCACACATCCTTAAGCTGCTGGAAGAAGGAGAAATTGTAGTCTCAGGATTTCTTGCTACTTAAGTATAACGGATTCTCTAAGTGTTTCAGCCACTGCCTGCATTTTTGTTACTTGCTGCCAAATGCAGTACCTAAAAAAAAACATTTCAATGATTTGAGCTTCCTTCAAAATTTATAACATACTTCTGGGAAAATTTATGTAAATTATTTGATTGATTCCAGTTTAATTCCTCCATGTAAGCTGTGGCTATGCAATTAACAAAAGAGGACTTAAATAGTCAAAGGAGCTGATGCTAAAGAGAATTCAGGAATCCTACAAATCTTTTGAAAGTGAAAATAAAGTCAGGAAAGAAAAGAAAACCTCAATAGCTTTACTGTTGTACAACTTGCTTTTATTCAACAAGTAATATATCAAGGTTTTTACATATAATTACATACAGTATTTCTAATTTTTAAAGAAATCTACATAGCGTTCTATTATATGAATGTGGAGTATACTAATTCATAAATATTATAGCCAGAAACTTACTGATAAAAACTTGGATTCCTTTTTATTATAAACAATTGTGCAATGTATAATTTTATACATATGGCCTTTCCCATAATGCAGGCATGTTTACAGGGTAAACTAATATTTATTGTATTTCTCTTAGTTTTAAATAGGGGAAAATTGGTTCAAATTTCTGAAAAAATAGATTAAGAATATTGAATTGAAGTTTCTTGACTTGAATCTATTGGAATTTTGCCTGACATCAGGGGTGTACCAGATTGCTTACTACTGCCTATGCCCAAGTACCTAGATATATGGCCATTTTAGAGGAAAATATTTACAAACAGTGAACCTATGGCATGCAAAGCAGAGCAGGTGTGGTTTGCACTGATGGATGCTTTAAGAATGTAGAGGGAATCATGGCCTGGCAAATGCTTTTTTGTCCTTTAGAATCATATATTTTCATTGCTCTGCTCACAGTTGTCTCCTTAAAAGGTTCCAATCTCACTTTTTAAAAGGTTTGCCTGGCTTTACATTGTGTTGTGGCTTGGTTGATTCCACTATGACCTATGAGTCTCATCTCACTTTCTCACAATGACAAGACACTTAGGATTCAGGGATCCGACCTGCATCCTCTTGTCTGGAATGTTCCTTGTCAACACATCCTTATAGTCAGTATGTTTTCCTACTCTGAATTTATACCTAGAGACTGGAATGTAGTAGGGTCTGAAAAAAGACACCACCTGAATGACTAAATGAATGAATAGATGCACCACTCTGTCCTCATCACCACTGTCTGCTCCTCTCTAAATTCTCTTGCTAGTGTGTGTGAGTGTATGCAGTAGCAGCCCCTTCATAAAAGCAGTAGTTTGAAGATGATCTGAGCTCTACTAAATCGGAAGGAGGCGTATTCAATCAGAGGGTAGTAACGGGAGCACATTTACGTTATATGTCATAAGTTGAGCTGAGACTTCTATTAGCGACCTTTTCTGGCCACATTGAAAGTGGATTGATAGCCTTAAAGTGCATTCTAAAGACTTGATGCTCTGAGCTAATTCTTTCTCTGTTTTTCTTTATTAAAGATTGGCACCAGAGCTAACAACTGGTGCTAATCTTTTTTTCTTTCTTCCTTTTCTCCCCAAATCCTCCCCTTACATAGTTGCATATTTTAGTTGTGGGCCCTTCTAGTTGTGGCATGTGGGATGCCACCTCAGCATGGCCTGATGAGCGGTGCCATGTCTGCCCCCAGGATATGAACCGGTGAAACCCTGGGCCACCAAAGCGGAACGCCCGAACTTCACCACTAGGCCACGAGGCTGGCCCTGAGCTAATGCTTAATTAAACGAAAATGAGTGATTCCTTGACAGACTTTAACAGGTGCTTCTGCATGATTTTTTAAAGCCATATTGTTTCTTAAGCTTTGGATCGCAATTTAGTCATGTTTAATCTAAAATCTTCAATGAACAATAATGAAGAAAACATTGTGTCAAAGGTTAGCTTTCCTTATTTTTAATTAAATGCCTTAATCATGGAACAGATGTCAGAATTCTCCCAAGAGATTACTAAAATCCTAACAGCGAGTCTTATACAAAGGTATAAATCAGATTTGTTCTTGGACCTGTAATGGTTAATGTTATGTGTCAACTTGATTGGGCTGTCCACATAAATGATAAAAATTCAATCTATAAATCAAAATTGGGGTGAGTTTATTATATGAGCCAATCTGAGGACTGTATAGCCCAAAAGAATGGCATTCACCAAGGAAGGAAGCACTCCAAAGAAGCAAGGAGGACAGCATGGTTATATAGCATATTCGAACAAGGAACACAGGGCAGGGATATCTCCTTTTACTACAGTTGCAAGATGCTTTACTAGCACAGCAGGTCAGTGGCCACAAGATAAACACAGTAGGTCAGTTTGACCCTTAGTTTCTAGGAAGAAATGCTTATATTTAAAGAAATGCTGATATGGGAGAGAGCATACACCCGTATTTTTAAAGGCACCATTCTTTGCTTTGCAATATTGTAAAAGTTTAAAGCGTATGTACAATGCATGTTTGGCAGCCCACGTGAGGCCTTTCTGGGAAAACACGGTCAGGCTGACTTAGTTTTAAACCAAATGGCTTCCTCATATACCTCAATATTAATTTATCTTGTCATTTATTCATCAGGGCCAAGATATTTGGTCAATATTATTCTGAGTGTGTTTCTGGAAGAAATTAATATTTCAGTCTGTAGTCTGAGTAAAACCTAGTGCCTTCCCTAATCTGGGTAAGTCTCATCCAATCAGCTGAAGGCCCGAATGAAAACAAAAGGCTGCATAAGAGAGAATTTCTTCTGCCTGACTGCTTTGAAGCTGGGACATCATTTTTTCCTGCCTTCCAGACTCAAACTGAAAAATCAGCTCTGCCTGGGTCTTCCACCTGCCAGCTTTCTGACTGGAACCACAGCAGCGTCTCTCCTGGGTCTCAGCTTGCCTCCTGCAGATCCTGGGCCTTTTCAGCCTCCATCACTGTGTGAGCCAATTCCTTGAAATAAATAATAAATCGTGTATATGTATATATATACTCCACTAAGTAGATATATGCACACATATACCCACAGCCTATGGATGGAAACTCTGACTAACTCAGGCCGATATGTTTTCTTTTGCTCAGCCAGGGACATCTCGTTTCCTTGTATTTTAACGAGTACTGAAATCTTGAATCAAAAATAGTATTCATATAGTGTTTTATTTCTCTATTTTTGACTCCCAATTTTCAGGTACGGACATAAAATTTCAATGTTTGTCTTAATTTATATTAAAAGTGTTATATAATTTATAAAATACATATAAATGTTTCACAACTTCAAGTTTGCCATGAGACGGTGGCAATATCACTGTGCTCATTTCTGGGCTTGTAGTAAGAATTACTGTATCTATCATGTTACACAGCCAGGAATCTGACTCCTGTTTTATAGCGGTTTTTTTTTTTTTTGAACATCATCAAAGAAAGACATCACTGTGCAATTTCTATACCTTAGATAAACACATGCCATAAGGTATCTAATCTAATTTATCTTTATTTTCTGTTTCATATAAATCAATTTTTAACAAATATTTCTGATTAAATTTTAATTTCAAATGAAATGCCTAGTAAAATTACAGTCTATTTCCACTTTATCTTTTCCAAATGAATTATTTTAATAGTTTTAAAAAAAGAAGCCATAAAATTTACCATCTTCAATTAGAAGTTACAACTTCCAATGCAAAATACAGGCATACCACCCAAAGATACCAGAAGTGAATTCTCTCAACCATCAATTAGCGGAAATCTGTTGAAAAGCACTATTTATGTTCTTACTCCTTAAAAACAATGTTTGGATAGAAACTTCCACTAAACACCTGCAGGACAGTGAGCCCCAGCAGAGCAGACACTTGGCCTCAGACAGCACAGGTATGAATCAAGGGTCCATCTGTTAGCAAGGGGAAGATTTCAGAATAAGTACTTACAAACCTCGTTGTGCCTCAGTTCCTACAGCTGCAGAATGAGAACCATACCCATAACAGTACTTACTCATATGGTTGGTATAATGTTTTAAATGTCTTAAAGCTTCTAAAGCCCTTAGAAGTTATATAGTAAATGTGAAATGTTAGCATAATTCCAAGGGATCCTCATTATTTGTGGAATTTTACTCAGTTTTTTACTTGATTTCCCTTGGCCTTTGTGTAAATTCAACTTGGAGAGGTGCTTAGAGGTGTATTTATTTATTCTTTCCATTTAGTTTTGGAAGCATCTTCTTACATACTAAAGCTTCCTTTCTTTACTACGTTACAATAAGACACTTCAGGAAGGCTATACAAATATTCCTATAATAAAGCTTGTGATCAAAAGTCTACAGAAACCTACAGTCCTCATGGACAAAGGCTTGCCATCAGTTATTTTGTGAGTTTGATTAAGTCATTTAACCTTCAACATCTCAGTTCAGATTTTCTTATCTTGACGAAGAACTAATTGTTCACTCCAAATATAAGTATGAACATCCTGGATTCTACATATTCAAATGTTTTGCAGACTAATCTTACAGGTTTTTTCTGCAATTTCAATGACAACAACCTGAAACAATTCCCCACTCTTTACCCAGTTTCACACAGATGCCCACAGAACCACAGCATGACATCAGTATCATTCAAATCAGAATGTACCTTTATAGATGGGAAGTGCATAATGCATGCTGACATTGTTGATAATGAAAATAATAAAATAATGGAAACTAGAGTGGTTTAAATATGTATTAAAATGGCATACATATGTTCACATATTTCAAAAATGCAAAATAATTCTGCCCTTTCTTTAACATATAAAAGAAAATGTTCAAAAAGCCAATGGCTACAAATAATAAACGATATGAGTCCTCACATTAAGAAATTACAATATATTTTATCCCAAGAATGTAAGGTAAAAATAATCGAAGCCAAGGTATATTTGATTGAAGCTGTGCTACATGAGCACAAAGGAAACACTCTTCAAATGACCAGAGACTAAAGACAGACATAATTTACATTAAAAAAGAGAATAAACTTCAAAAACTTTTAGATAAAATGAGTCATTAAATATTGAAAGTTTCCATAAACTCTCCTTAATAAGAGAAACAAGAAAATAATATCTGCTATCTTCACTTCTATTCACATTTGCATTTCAGTTTAAATCTAACCCAAAAGCAAAAAGAGGAGAAAAATTGTACAAAGACTAGAAGTCAGTATGCATTATTATTGAAGAACATAATAGTATAAATTGAAATCCTAAAGGGAATAAAAATAAATTTATGTAAAATAAGAAGACATAAATCTTTTAGATAAATTTTCAAATTCCCTAACTGAACAAAAGTTTCAGAAAATTTACTTGAAAATGATAAAAAATAAGAACAAAGCACTATACTCTAATTGAATTCATAGTAAATTTTAGGAGACATTAGAGGAGATAATCTCATAGTCACAGAGAAAAGATTGAATTTTTAGAAGATAGAAGCTCAAACCACAAAAGAAACAATTGAGAAATGCATTTTTATTAATAATTTTACCTTGTCAAAAAGCAGTGCAAAGATTATGACATGAAAGCCGTAGTTACATTCCCACCACCGATGCACAAGACTTGGTTCCCTTTTCTCCACATCTTTGCCAGCATTTGTTATCTTTTATTTTTTGATGCTAGCCATTCTAACCGCTGTGAGGTGATATCTCACTGTGATTTTGATGTTTATTTCCCTGATGATTAGTAAACGTTGAGCACCTTTTCATATACCCATTGGCTACTTTTATTTCTTCTTTGGAAAATTGTCTATCCAAGTCCTCGATCAATGTTTTAATTGGTTTGTATGTTTTTCTGCCATTGAATTGTCTGAGTTCCTTATATATTTGTATATCAATTCCTATCAGATATATGCAAACAGTTTCACCCAACCTATAGGTTGCTTATCCATTTTCTTGATTTCTTACTTTGCTGTGCAGAAATTCTTTAGTTTGATGAAGTCATACTTGTCTATTTTTGCTTTTGTAGCCTAATCTTTTGGTGTGATATCCAAAAAGTCAAGCTCAGACCAATATCAAGGAGTCATTCTCCTCATGTTTTCTTCTACAAATTTATAGTTAAGGTCTAATATTTAAATATTTACTCCACTTTTAGTTGATTTTTTGTATGGTGTAAGATAAGATTTAAATTTAATTCTTTTGCATCTGGATATCCAGTTTTCCCAACACCATATATTGAAGAAACTATCCTTTCCCCATTGTGTGTTCTTGGTGCCCTGTGGAAATTTAAGTTGACCATTTATGCTTTGGTTTATTCTTGGCGTCTCTACTTTGTTTTAATAGTCTATGTATCTGTTTTTATTCCAGTACCATCCTGTTTTTATTAATATAACATTGTAATACAATTTAAATCAGAAAATGTGATGCCTCCAACTCGCTTCTTATTTCTCAAGCTTATTTTAGCTATTCAGGATCTTTTATGTTTCCATATGAAGTTGAGAATTGGTATAGCCACTACAGAAAACAGTATGAAACTTTCTCAAAAATTGAAAAATAGGATTACCAGATGGTCCTGCACTCTTTATTTCTGGGTACATAACCAAAGTAAAAAATCAACACCTCAAAGAGATATCCATATTCCCATGTTTATTGCAGCGTTATTCCCAATAGCCAAGGTTGGCAACAAACTAAAGCCTGTTGACAAATGAAGGGATAAAGAAATTTTGAGATATATATCTCCATCATTTAAATAGAAGGAGATCCTTCCATTTGCAACAACAGGGATAAACTTGGAGGACATTATGCTAAGTGAAATTAACCAGACGCAGAAAAACAAAGCTTAAATAATTCATGCAGATGTGGAATTTTAAAAAGTTAAATACATAGAATGGTGGTTACTAGTGGTGGGAAGTTGGGGGAAACGGGGAAATGTTGGTCAAAGGGTATAAAATTGCTGTTATGTAGGATAAATAACTCTAGATAGCTAATGCAAGGTATGATGATTATAGTCAATAATACTGTATTCAATACTGGAAACTTGCTAAAAGAGTAGATTTCAGATGCTCTCAGCTCACAAAAAGTGGTAACTATAAAAAAATTTTAACTATGTGAGGAGATGATATCTTAATTAGATAATCATAGTCATTTCACTATGTATATGTATATAAAAGCATCTTTTACATCTGAAAAGTATATAATTTTTATTAAACAATTAAAAACAAACTTAAAACAATAAATAACCATCATAACCTAGGAAAAAATAGGTAGCATTTGTAATTAATAAATGATCAGCATATAAGGAATACTTACGAATAAATAGTCTCAAATCTCAGAAGAAAAAATGGGTAAATGGCAAGAATAGTTTAAAATAAAAGAAACCATGATTTTCAATTGAGTGAATGAAATGATATTTAACCTCATTAGAAATCCAGCAAATGCAAGTTATATGTAAAATATGATTTCCTCCATGGTCAAGAGATTCGTAAAACTGGAAGTTTGTCAATTTCAAGCTTTGGAACGGATATAAAACAATACATAATTTCATACACCTCACATAACTTGTTTACTTTTAGATGGATAAACGCTAAAATTAGAGATTCTCAATCCTCCAGATGTATCTGTGAGCACCGGTACTCACAGTGCTTTCTGTTGACAGTTTGGAGCATCTTATATGTGTGTTGTGTTTGGCAGCAAAGACCACTGACCATTAATGTTTCCCTCTCACTTTTATCCATTGACACAGCCAAGGGCCACTCAACCATCTTTGAGCACCCTCAAAGGAGTGTGCTCACACCTAAATGTAAGTTATTTCATGGGTCACTGGTCCCTTAATTACTTAATTTTTTCCCTGTCTGTGTTTTGACATCTGCTTATTCGGTCAGTGGGTCATCTTGTTTTGGAGAGCTCATGTAGGTTGCCTACAGGCTGTCAACAGATCTTAGAAGAGTATTTTTCCTGTGCCTCATCTTTCCTTTCGTCTCGTTCAGGCCAATTTCAGCTTTTAAGACCAAGTTCTCACCATGCTTTCCCAGTTGGGTTCAGACAATGAACAGGTCAAAATGTCTTCATGTATTGCCCGCTCTGGGGTCCGGCAACCTTAACCAGCAAACCGCATTCTTTGACGTTGCTAACTCAATTTCCAGTGCTTTTCAGATGTTGGTTGTATTCTACACAGTGGTGTCTCATGTTCCAAATGTTTTTTCTGACACCTGAGGTGAAAGAGGGTCAGATGGTACCAGGGTTCCATATGAGGAATATGGGAAAGTGAGTTGTATGCTTACAAGGCCTATGTAATAGTTCCTTACTCTCTTACCAGATTCCCTTTGATGTGATCAAATTTGAGACATAATCAGATGAATCTTGTGCAAAAGTTTGATTTTCACAAAGTCAAATACGTAATGCTCACAAAAATAGGAAATAAATGAATGTCTATTCAAAGTTTGTTTAACTTATCCAAGCGGGGAAAAAGAAGGTGTCAGAAGTGGTGCAAAGAGCATTTGAGTTTAACAGGGCTTTTTATAGACCTGTGAGAAGACCACACTGAAATAAACACTATTTTTTATTTTTACTTCTGTTTTTTGTTTTACAACATAGAAATAATTGGTCTTTGTCTTAGGTTCCTGGCACAGAACTCCTAAAAACCTTGGAATTTCCAGAGTGGAAGTGGGATAGGGCTGCTTTTGGTTCTGATGAGGAGACTCTTGGTGGGCCCCTAGATAGCTTGAGGATGGGAGCCGGTAGCCAGAACACCAAGCCGTGATTGGAAGTTTGGAACCTTTAGTTCCATTCCCCAATCTCTAGGGAAGAGAGAAAGACTGGAAATTTACTTAATCACCAATAGCTATCAGCATGCCTATGTAACTAAACCTCCACAAAACTCCTCAAAGACAGGATTCAGAGAGCTTCTGAGCTCACAAACACATACCAGGAGGACAGTGCAACTCAATTGCACAGGGATAGAAGCTCCTGCACTCAAGACCCTCCTGAAACTCACCCATGGACCACTTTATTTGACTGTACATTTTTATCCTTTATAATAAGCTGTAATCATTATAATAGCGTTGCTCTGCTTTTTGTAAGTCACTCTAGAAAATTATAGAACCCGAGGAAGGGGTCATGGGAACACTTTGTAGCCAAGTTGGACAGAAGGGTGGGTTACCAGAAAACCTGATACTTATGACTAGCAACTAACGGAGGCAGTCTTGTGCGAGTGAGCCCTTAAGTCTGTGGAGTCTGTACAGACTCCAGGTAGTATCAGAATTTACTAAATTGTAGGCTATCCAGTTGATGTCAGAATGTTGGAAAAGTGGTATTGGAAAAGGCACCACACATTTGGCGTCAGGAGATGAAAATCTTCTCATTGCTTGAGTTTTTGTTTTTACCTATGTAAAATTGGTTGATTTCTTATTTCATTACTGGACATAAATTATTTGCGTCTGTACTGGACACATTACAGATACATTGCATACATTGCATACACATTAATCTGCAGTGTCACAGATTCTGGGCCCTGATTATTAGTAAATAGTAAGTCAAACACAGTTGTTTTCACCCCGAGAACTAAATAATCTTTGAGCCGTCCTGTTATACAACGTCCATGTATAACATTAAAAGGGCAGACTTCTCTCTCTTTGCTTATTTTCTTTTTTAGATAATATTTCATAACACTTGGGCCAGAATCAACATAAGCCCTGCTTTCAACATGCATTTTTTCCCCATTGGAAACAATCGATGAGGATAACAATGAATATTGATACATGATTTACAAAGGGCCAGATATTCTTCCAAGTAATTTACAAATATTTTGTTTAATCTTTCTAATAATCCTACAGACTAAGCAATGTTATTATGCATATTTTACAGAAGAGGAGCATGAAGCTCACTCATAATGCTAATCCAAGACCAGGAAATGCATAAGAAATAGAAAAAGGATTTAAAAAAACACACAAAATTGGAAATCAATGGGTTTAGAGGCTATCAAAGCAATGGAGACCAGTTAAGGATAGAGGAGTCAAAATTCAACTTTACATGACTAATTTAAGGACACAGTTCTCAACGTGTAACTAAGGCTCCCTTTGAGTGATTCAAATGTTCCCTAAAGTTTTAGAACCACAAATATGAGGTGATTTAAACATAAATTCCTCTACTCTGCTACCTCAGGACAGTTAAATATAGGTATGTTGTTTAAAAATGTTAACACTGCATTCTGGTCGAATGCAGACGTTCATAGATCAAATGGCTGTTTTAAAGATGAAATATATGTAAAATGCTGAGCATATTTGCCAGCATGTAGAAATGCTTGATAAATGAAATCTATTATTATTCTCATCAAACAGAAAAAGGAACAATCTATATTTCAGGCAATTAAGGCACATTTGTTCAGTTCAAGGAGTGGAGCTCCTGTTTTCGCCTTTGAAAAGTCCTTGCACTCGCTGTCGTCCTCACAGTTCCACCTCTCTTCACCTTCCCATTCAGGGTTATTTTGCCTTTAGTAAAACCTGGGTGTTTAATTAGTTCATTGCACCACTTACTCTTGAGAAACCGTTAAATCTGTGTTCCCCTGAAAAAGGTGACTTGCCTTCGAAGGTGTCGTTGCCCCGGGGAAGGTCTTGTGTTGTGTACGAAACTTTAAGCGGTCACGTAGGACTTCCAAATAAGTATGGCCTGAGGCCAGGAGGAGGAAGAGGTACCCTCAACACTGATGTAAGCAAAGATTTGTAGTCAACCTATTAGAAAGATCCACTACCACGTCCATGTCTCAGGGATTCTGACTGTCTACCATAGAGGTGAGTCTAATTTGAGAATTATTTTCCCTTTATATTAGTAAGTAATTTCAGGTGATTCATATTTATGAAGTGTTTAGTATGCCACATCTGAATTTTGAGTTGCAGAGTAAACTTTGTAAGACTTTATTCACAAATGATACAAAATAAAAGTCTCCCCATTGTCCACATATATTCTGAAGACGTAAGTTGTGGGCTGGTCCACCCAAAACCAGTAGGCTAATAGATCTTCTTGAATAAGCAATCAATTCATTCAAATTACTGAGCTCATGATAGTGGATTGTTTCAATGAACTGTGTGGCTGTTTCAAGAAATTAACCATGTTATATCAATATCTTCTGGACATAGAGGCACTTTCTTTGTTGAGGGCAGAATGGCAGAAGGAAGAGAAAAGGAGATTGTGGAAGGAAACTCCAACAGTTTATGACGATGATCTCTACTAGAGCTTACAAGTCAGTGCAATGTGGAGAAGGAGACTGTAATCAATTTCCCTACGAGCTTCAGAAAGGGCGTGATTTTGGGATTAATAGACACAGAATTCCTCAAACATTCTCTAAATAAAGGGCCTAGAATAAATAAGAGAAATTCTGGGGGCAAACTATTTTGTTACTTTAAGAATAATGAAGAACAGTTTCCTTTTCTTTCTCTGAAGGATGTGTACATGTATACCTGGAAAACTATCCATAACCTATTCCTGGAGGGGAAGTATTTCTCTCACTTCACGAAAATATATACGCACATTTAAAAAAAAGACTGCACTCAATTTCAGTCACCTTATTTAATAGCCTAACATTAATTTGGTCCACAATTCATGTAAAGAAGAAATACTTATAATATTCTCATAATTTGCTGAGTTAATATGGACTTTTAGTTAAAGGCTAAATGTTTCACTTAGCAAGTGAATGCATTTATATATCCATAAAGCCAATAAATTCTTTATTAAAAATTCTTTGTATGATATTTAGTGAAAAAGATCAAGCTGCATTAGTTATGTACAAGAAATTAAGTAATACCTTTATATTGACCTTCCTATTAAATTATCTATTATAGTATGTTGCAAAGCCTAATTTACTAAAATACCATACATCACAATTTTTCACAATAGAGGAAGATATTACAGAGTTACTTATTTATTTACTACACTTTTGTTTTAAAGAGTCATGGTTCCAAATTTATTATTTATTTAGACACACACGTGCGTGTGTGTGTGTGTCCATGTGTGTATCTCTCTATCATCTATCTATTTCATCTTCACATTTCCAGAGCATTCAGTTAAATGATCAAATTGACATTTTGTGCCATGGCTTTCTAGCTATTGTTTATGTGGGAAAAATAGCAACTAATGATATAGACCAACAAATAAAATTGAAATTAATAATTTTGTTTCAATGTGCAAAATGACTTTGGAAATTACTTCAAAATTCATTCATGCACAAAATATCTTAATTATTTTAGTAATCTGTTAAGAAGCTTTGTAATTTAAAACATATAAATGCAGCAAGGTTAAGTAACTGACTCCTCATCACATATATAGAAAATGATTCTCAAACCAGGAGTTCTGTATCTTGAGCCCAGAGTTCTTTATCCATACATCCCCACATCAATAAGATCAGTCTGAGGGTGGTTTAAAGTTATAATGGAGGCTGAGAGAGCCTGCAGGCAAGGAATCACGGTCTGTGGCTATAAGAGGAGAAAGATATCTTAAATAGTGTACAAAACAAGGAGCTGAATGCACTAGATAGGAGGTAGTGCAAATCACTAAGGCTTGGCAAGGCCTCGATTAGGTAGACTGCTTATGTGTCTGGTATCAGTGGTTAAACAAGCCATCGCAAAGGTGCTGGTGTTCCTGTGTGTTGTTGTATCCGTTCAAACGTGAATGCTGACGTGGTGGAGGTAGCACTTTAATGAGCCATTAGCACTGACTTTCCATAGGTCTCTTAAAGAGACTGCCTATGTGTTAAATGGCTCTGCAAGACATGGGCTCTGTCTGCCGCCTAATTTTTATAGTATTAGAGTATTCACAAAATCAAACCCTTCGGGTTATAAAGCATCATCACTATCTCTGTCTCTGTAGTAAACAATTACCAATCAATTACCAGACAATTCCAGAAAACAGGCTCAGAGGGTATTGTGTCTCTAAGGCTTCGGATGAAATATTTTTGGACTGTCCATGTCAGAAATAAAGAGGTCTGCAAACCTGTCCATAAACAAAATTGGCAAATTTGTGCATTTTTCTGCTAATAAAAGAGGAGAGTTGGCTCCATGCACCTATATGCTCTTCTGCTCTTCATGAATTTACAAGTTTTGTTCTTAGTATGGAGTTTAAACGATGTCAAACACTAAAAAATCTTACTTATGTTCAGTGTATAGCAGCTCTCAATCTGTGAACCCTTCCTCATAAAGCCATGCTCATTTCTGTGGGCTCAGTCATTTTGTTTGTGTCTCCAAAGAAAATAGATCTGTTTTGTTAAATATTAAACAACCATCCTCAGAAGATAGGCCAAATATGTAATTTAAGCATTTTTAAAATATTTTTCCTCTCAGATATATTTATACTTCACCTGTGACTAATAATTATGCTTCATGTAATATGGTTGTTTTAAAACTGCTTCCTTTTCTTTTTAATCACCTTACTCGTTGTTATAGTTATTGCTATGCTCTCCAAGCATTTACTCTCATCAAAGGTCCTCTCATGCTTGCCTTTCATACTCACCTGATCGTTGCAAGCCTCCATGACGGTACATTGTGTCGTGAAACGATGCGTAGGGCATGGCTCCAAGTCCTAGTAAGCTGGGGAAAGAAATGTGCATTTTATTCCAAGTGTGGTGGAAACAGACTGAAGGTTTCAGAGCAGAGAGTGATGAACTAGCATAGCCGCACTTTAAAATCAGGTAATAAAAATAGTTATTTAATGAGAGGAAGTAACATTTTCATCAATTATTGGGGATATTATGTTCCTTCAGTGGGGAAACTTTGTTATACTCATCTGTTCCCTTCTGTGGCCCTTGTAACCCACAGTGAAATAGCTGTAATTTTTTGTTTCTTAAAAAAATAACTAATTTGAGTATGTTAAAATTTCCAAAATTTGAAAAGAATTCATCTAAGACTCAAAGAAATATAAATAGCAAATGTTTAAATAAGTGTTTATTTTCTAACTTGGTTAAATTTTGGTTTCAGTACACATAAGAAAAGCACAATAATAATAATTATTAAATAATATAAAAAACAGCCAAATTAACTACTTACAATTCTATAATCTTTGAAAGCTTTTTTCTACTTTTGATTCATTTTGATCTATTATACCAACCAACCAATATATCATTGTGTGAAATACATAGACTAACGTTATTTAAAACAGTGAAAGGCTGAGTTACAGAGAAGTGGAATAACAGGTCAAGCAGAACCATCTTAACTGGGATGTAGGGCTTTGAGTCAGGACCTTGGATTCCATATCCAGCACATGTGCAGAAGTTATGAAGCCAAACTAAGGTTTGTAGATGATGAAAGTCCCTTCCTTCTCTATTTTTCCATTTGCAGAATCACACCAGAAGAAATCGTGGAGAAGAGAAACACAACATCAGACTTCATTCTTCTAGGACTCTTTAAACATACAAGACCCCACCTCTTTCTCTTCATGGTGGTGCTGACAACGGCCATTGCTTCTCTTATGGGCAATGTCGTCATGCTTCTCCTGATTTACTGGGACCCCCGGCTCCACACACCCATGCATTTCCTACTGAGCCAACTCTCCCTCATGGATGTGATGCTGGTTGCCACGATCATTTCCAAAATGGCTGCTGACTACTTGACTGGCAAGAAGTCCATCTCCCCTGCTGGTTGTGTGCTGCGGCTCTTTTTTCACTCACACTGGGTGGCGGCGAGAGTTTCCTTTTAGAGCCATGTCCTATGACCGCTACGTGGCTGTTTGCCATCCACTGAGATATCCTGTCCTCATGAGCCAGCAATTATGCCTGAGAATGACTTTGGGGTCTTGGTTCCTGGGGGCAGCTGATGGGCTCATGCAGGCTGCTGCTACCCTGAGCTTCCCATTTTGCGGTGCACGTGAGATCGACCATTTGTTCTGTGAGGCCCCCATGCTGGTGCGTTTGGCTTCTGCTGACACATCAGTCTTCGAAAATGTAATGTACATCTGCTGTGTGTTAATGCTTCTGGTCCCCTTTTCCCTCATCCTGACCTCCTACAGTTTTATCGTCGCAGCTGTTCTCCAGATGCATTCTAGAGAAGCCTGCAAGAAGGCTTTTGTCACCTGCTCCTCACATTTGGCTGTGGTGGGACTCTTTAATGGAGCTGCCATTTCCACCTACATGAGACCCAAATCCTACAGGTCAGCTGACCTTGATAAGGTCGTGTCAGCATGCTACACTGTCTTCACCCCTGTGCTGAACCCCCTCATCTACAGTCTGAGGAACAGCGAGGTCAAGGGGGCCCTGAGAAAGGTGGCTGGGGAAATGTGTAAATTTAAAATGACAGCAAACTTAGTCTCATTCTTCAAATTATTCAATGCTAAACGAGTCTAATTTCCTGAAGTCGTTAACATTTAAACATATGGTAATTCTCTCTCCTTTAATAAGGCTTGAAGAGAAAGTTAAATTCTTTGATCAGTATAATAGGAAGTTGTTAAGAATTACGTGAGACTACCATACTAAGAGAGGCTATTTTTTGAGCACTTACTATTTGCTATGCTCCACACCAAGCAATTTTTATACATTACTTTGCATCCTATTAACAACTATATGATATAAGTACTTTGACACCCATCTTCTAAGTGAGAAAATGGAGGCATGGGAAACTAATATTGTTCTCAGTATCACGCAGCAAATAAGTGTTAAAATGTGACTCCCAAACTTGTCCTTTAAGTTGGTATATTGATTTCTGTCCAGGAATTTATTTTAAACACTATGTTCTATGTCTTTGATCTGTGCATGTTATATTTTCACTGTTTTTGTAAGCAGTCTTTCACAATCTGTTTTATCTGGATCTTGAAGGCAAGCCATTTTAATTCATGTAACTTTTTGTTTAAGTAATGTATATCTTTCCCCAGGCTCTAGTTGTAATTGCAATGGCCAATCTGTTTTAAAGTACACCATGACTAAATTCTCTCTTGAAATTAATTGTGTCCATGATGCTTAAATGTTATGTTGATTCATGATGCTCATGGGGTCCATGGATATGAATTCAGACACATAAACATGCTTAGTCTTAATAGAACACATGATGATAGTGAGTGAGCAAACCTGAGTAAGTCAGCCGTCTGTTATGTGGATCACCTCACATCTGCAAATGTCCAGATAACTAGAATTATTTATCATGCAAAATATGGGCACCAAAAATAACAATACATTTCAGGGAAATAATATAGACCTGTTATCTGATGACAGTTAAATTAAATATGAAATCAAAATTAAAAAGAAAATTTCAAAATAGTTTTGGAAATTCTATGTCTGTCTCTTTATTTTTTTGATTGTTTTTCAGAGATTTTACCCTTAGCTTCTAAATAAATGTTTCTGTAGAAAATTTTCAAAAGGCACTACTGATGTGTTTTCCATCGATGTCTAAAAACAGAGGAACATCATGCAGAAGCTGTATGTGCAAAATCAGGAACAGTAAGAAAACTTGAAGTGGGGAGTTACCTTGAACATATCATCTTCAAGGCATTATTTACTTACAGCTGATACAGTTTTTAGTTAATGCAGTTAATACAAATCTCAAGCATACAGGTTACAAATTTTACCTATATATATGCTTATGTAACTACAACAAAGATCAAGATTTAGAATATTTCATATTTCTAGTACTCTTGGAGTCTTCCTTTTGCTTTTTCCTAATCAAAAACTCCAAGAAGCTAATCATTATTTGAACATATAATTAATTTTGCCATGCTTCTTTCACTCAATACTATATTTTGGAGATTCATCCATATTGCTTTTTGAGATTCCACATGTAAGTGAGATCATATAGTATTTTTCTTACTCTGATTTTCCATTTAGCATAGTACCTACAAAGTCAATCTGTGTGTCACAAATGCCTGGGTTTCCTTCTTTATTGTGGCTTAGTAATATTCCATTGTGTGTGTGTGTGTGTGTGTGTGTGTATACACACACATATACTTAATACATATATACATATGAAACAAGTTGTTTGCAGGTGTTTTCTATTGTGAATAATGCTACAATGAACATGGATGTACAGATATCTCTTTGAGATTCTGATTTCATTTTATTTGGCTATATACCCATAAGTTGGGTTGTTGGATCATATGGTAGTTCTATTTTTAATTATTTGAAGAATCTCCATACAGTTTTCCATAGAAGCTATACCAATTTACATTACCAACAACAGTGCACAAGACTCCCTTTTCTTCACACCCTCAGCAACATTGTTATCTCTGGTCTTTTTCATGATTGTCATTCTTACGGATGTGAGGTGAACCCATTGTGGTTTTGATATGCTTTTCCCTGGTGATTAGTGACATTAAGCATCTTCTCATGTATTTTTTGGTCATCTGTAAGTCTTTATTGGAATAATGTCTATCCAGGTCCTTTGTCCATTTTTTCAACCAGGTTGTTTGTATTTTTGCTATTAAGTTGTAGGAGTTCCATATGCATTTTGGATATTAACCTCTCATCACATAATTTGAAAATATTTTATATGTTTAGTATGTTGGCTTTTCATTTTGTTGAGTATTTTATTGTAAAGAAGGCTTTTAGTTTAATGCCATCCTATTTGTTGATTTTTGCTTTTTCTGCTTGTACTTTTCATGTCATGTCCAAAAATATCAATGTCAAAACCTACATTGAGGTCTTCTAAGACCTTGTCGTCTGAGAGTTTTATGGTTTCAGGTGTTCCATTAAATTATTTCATCCATTTCCAGTTAATTTTTGTGAGTGGTGTAAGATAGGTGTCCAATTTTATTTAATTGTGTGTGAATATCCAGTAGTTCAAATACTGTTTATTGAAGAGAAAATCCTTTTCTCATTAAGCATGCTTAGCTCCTTTGTCAAATATTACTGGACCATATATGCATGAGTCTGTATCTTGGCTCTCAATTCTGTTCCATTGTTGTATATGTTTATTTTTATATCAGTACCATCTAGTTTTGATTAGCATAGCTTTGTAATATTGTGTAAAATCAAGAAATGATTTCCGTTGCTCCCAGCTATGCTATTTTTTCTCAAGATTGCTTTGAATATTCAGCATCTTTTGTGATCCCCATACAAACTGTGAGATATTTTTTCTATTTCTCTGAAAAATGCTCTTGGAATTTTGATAGTGATTGCATTGAATATATAGATGGCTTTAGATAAGTATTGACATTTTAATATTAACTCACTGATCCATCATTATGGGATGTTTTTCCATTTGTTTGTGTCTTCTTCAAATTTTTTCTTATACTTTATAGTGTATAGACTCCCCGCTTTGCTTGAATTTATTCCTAAGTATTTTCTTGATGGTATTATAAATAAAATTGGTTTTTTAAATACCTTTATCATATATTTTGGTGTTAGTGCAAAGAAATAAAATTGACTAATTTAATTTGATTGATTTTGCACCCAACAGCTTTACTGAATTGAATTATGCTAAGGATTTCTTGGTTGAGTCTTTAAGATTTTCATCCATAAAATTATGTTACCTCCAAACAGAAAAAAATTTACTTTAACTTTCAGATTTTGGTGTCTTTATTTCTTTTTCTCAATGAATTGCTCTGGCTAGGACTTCCAATACTATCTTGAAATCGAGTGATGAAGATGTGCATCTTTCACTTGTTCATGATTTAGATGAAAAGCTCTCAAACTTTCACTATTGGGTCTGATGTTAATCACGGACCTTACATATATGAACTTTATTATGTTCAAGTACATTATTTCTTTACACAATTAGTTGAGAGCTTTTATTATAAAAGAAGGATAAATTTTTCAAGTAATTTTTCTGCATCATTGAAAGAAGAATAAGATTTTTACCCTTTATTTTACAAATGCGGTGTATCACACTTGTTGATTTGCGTATGTTGAGCCATTTTTGTATCCCAGAGACAAGTGCCACCTCATAGTGATGTGTGATCCTTTAAGTGTGCTACCGAGTTCAGCTTGGTAGTATTTTGCTGAGAATTTTTGCAACTATATTTGTCAAAGTCATTGGCCTGAACTTATTTTTTAGTGTACTTATCTGGCTTTAGTGTCATAGTGGTGCTAGCTGAGTAAAATAAATTCGACAGTTTTCTTTCTTTTACAAATTTTTGGAAAATTTCGAGAGGGACTGATGTTAATTCATCTTTACTTGTGAGGAAGAATTCACCAGTGACACAATCTGATCTTGGTCTTTTCATTGTTGCGCTGTTTGATCACAGCTTCTAGCTCCTTAGTCATTATCAGTCTGCTCACATCTTCTGTTTCTTTATGATTTTGTTTTGGTAGGTATGCATTTCTAGGAATTTATCCATTTCTTCTGTGTTGTCCAATTTCTTGGCGTGTAATTGTTTATAATAGTTTCTTTTGATCTTTGTACTTTTTAAAGATTTTATTTTTTCCTTTTTCTCCCCAAAGCCCCACAGTACATAGGTGTATATTCTTCATTGTGGGTCCTTCTAGTTGTGGCATATGGGACGCTGCCTCAGCGTGGTTTGATGAGCAGCGCCATGTCCGCGCCCAGGATTCGGACCAACCAAACACTGGGCCGCCTGCAGCGGAGCGCGCGAACTTAACCACTCGGCCACGGGGCCAGGCCCTGATCTTTGTATTTTAATGGTATCATTTGTAATGTCTTGTCTTCTAATTATATTTATTTGGGTCCTCCATTTTTTGGATGTTAGTTTTGCTAAAGTTTTGTCACTTCTGCTAATCATTTAAAAAAGCTCTTACTTTTGTTCATATTTTAAATTGTTTTCCTATTTTCTATTTCACTAACTTCTGCTCTACTTTTTAATATGTCTGTCCTTCCTTCTGTGAACTTTGATCTTAGTTTTTGCTTCTTTTTCTAGTTCCTTGAGTAGTAGTGTTATCTTGTTTATTTGATATATTTTCTTATGTTTGTGTTTATATTTTTAAACTTGCCTCTTGGTATTGCTTTTGCTGCAATCCATAAATTTTGGTGAGCTGTGTTTGCATTTGCCCCCAAGATATTTTTTTGTGATTTTCATTTTCATTTCTTCTTTGATTTTTTTAGTTATTCAAGAATGTGTTGTTTAATTTCCATACTTTTTAAAATTTTCTTATTTTCCTGCTTTTTTTGATTTCTAGCTTCGTACTATTGTGGTTGGAAAAGATACTTAATATAATTTCTAACTTCTTGACTTTGAGGAGATCTGTTTTTTGGTCTATTTGATTTACTCTGGAGAATGTTCTGAGTACATATGTGAAAAATGTATATTCTTCTGTAGTTGGATGAAATGTTCTGTGTAAGTCTTTTAGAACATTTTTCTAGACTGTTGTTCAAGTCTTTGCTTATTGATTTTATATCAGCATGTCTCTCCATTGATGAGAGTCAGATATTGAAATCCTCTACTATTATTATATTGCTGATTATTTCTCCATTTAGTTTTGTTAGTGTTTGCTTTATATATTTAGATGCTCATATCTTCTTGATGAATTCACTTCTTTATCATTATATAATAACCTTATTGATCTCTTTGGCAATGTTTAGCTTAATATCTAATTGGTCTGATATGAGTATATCTACACTTCTTCTATTTTGCTTACCATTTACTTGAAATATCTTTTTGCGTCCCTACCCTTTCAGTCTCTGTGTATCCTTAAAGCTAAACTGTGTCTCTTGTACACAGCATATCGTTAAATTTTGTTTTATTTATATATTCAGCCATTTTATGTTTTTGGTTTTTGTGAGGAAGGTTAGCCCTGAGCTAATATCTGTCCCCGTCTTCCTCTACTTCATATGTGGCACTCCTGCCACAGCATGGCTTGATAAGTGGTGTGTAGGTCCGCACCTGGGATCCGAACCGGCAAACTGCTGGCCACCCAAGTGGAGCACAGGAGCTTAATGCCACCAGGCTGACTGCACATTATATGTTTTTTTTTAGTGGAGAATTTAATCTATTTATCATTAAAGTAATGTTGATAGGTAAGGGCTCACTATCACCATCTTTTTAGTTGTTTTCTGACTGTTTTGGATTTCTTTGTCATTTAGATTGTAAAGTTCTATGATTTCAAGATAGGTTTCTGGACACTTGGCATCCCAGGGATAAACCCAAGTTGATCACAGTAACTGATCCTTTCGATATGTTCTTGAGTTCAGTTTGCTTTCTTGAGACTTTTTACATCTATATTCATCAAAGAAACTGGTCTATTGTGTCGTTATCTGGCTTTGGTATCAAGGTAAACCTGGACTTTTTAAATGAGTTTGGGAATCTCCACTCTCCTTCAAGTTTTTGGAAGAGCTTGAGAAGGGTTGATGTTAACTCTTTAAATGTTTGGTAGAATTCACCAATGAAGACAGCTATCCCGGACTTTTCTGTTCTGGGAGGTTTTTGTTTACTGATTCAGTCACCTTGCTACTTATTGATATGTTCAGATTTCCTATTTCTTCCTAATTCATTCTTAGCAGGCTTTGTGTGTCTAGGAATTCATCCACTTCTTTAAGGTGGTCTGATTTTTTGGCATAATAGTTATTCATAGAAGTGTTTTATGATCCTAAGTATTTTTGTATCTTCAGTTGTGATGACTACTCTTAAATTTCTTATTTTACTAATGTGAGACTTTTTCTTAGTGTAGCTAAAAGTTTGTCAATTTTATCTCCTCAAGAAACCACCTTTAGTGCTATCGACTTTTTTTCTTTATTTCTTGGTCTCTATTTCATTTATTTATGCTATGATATGTGTCATTTTCTTCCTTCTGCTAAGATTTTGGAGAACACATATTCCACATCTGGGAATATTGCTAGCTCCCACCTGTAACACTACCAGAAAGAAAGCTATATTTGTGTGAGGAATTGAACAAAAGTAGGCCATGTCTGAATTATAAAAGAAGGCGGCTCTCCCAATGCCTTTGGGCCCTTATGGCACCCACTCAAATATAATTTTGGAAGTGACTGCCACCCATACTTGTGCAGCCTGGAGCTTATTGCGAAAGCCCATGAGCATCTTCCAGCAGTTACCATTGGGATTTTGGCAGAAAACTCCCAGCTGCTGCCACCCGGTACGCACTGTGCAAGAGAAAAAAAACTGCATGTGTTTGAACTCTTCCTTTAGTTCTGTCCTAGCTCAGCTCAAGACCACTAGGGACACATCCATTCCAGTAAAGGCAGCTTTACCAAATTACTGCAATGACAAGGGCGACAAGCGCCAGAAATGACAGTGTCTCATTAAACAAAATAAGAGTGTTCTATATTTGAGGAAAGGGTGGAGTTTAGGTAAAATTTAAAGAATGGTGGGTTTGTAGAGGCTCAATGAAAAGCAAGACTCCGTGTAAATGGTCAACGTTATATCTGGGCTGTACATTAGATACGAGGGTGCTTTTCCCTGGAACTACAGAGTGAGATTACGTGAGACATTTTGTGTCAAAGTCTTCTTATCTGAATTTCTGAATCTGTGTTGAAAAGTGAGATTGCATGTCTACGTCCATGTAAATTAGGTGCTCCAGAAGGGAGGCATACCTCGTTCTTACCTACATAATTAAAACAGCAGTCTTTTGAGGCCAGCCAGGTGGCGCAGTGGTTAATTTCCCACTTTCCGCTTCAGCTGCCTGTGGTTCACAGGTTCGGATCTCATCAAGCCATGATAAGCATCCCACACATAAAATAGAGGAAGATGGGCACGGATGTTAGCTCAGGGCCAGTCTTCCTCAGCAAAAAAGAGGAGGAATGGCAGCAGATGTTAGCTCAGGACTAATCTTCCTCAAAAAAAAAAAAAGCAGTCTTTGAAAGTCTAAAATTTCAGAGAGATCTGACAAAAGATCTTTCTTGAGCTAGCCCTAAGTGCCCGAGAGGTCACATGTCACTTTCTCCCAGAATAGCCATACACACATAAATAATTACTCAATAGCAAAATATTTTCAGCATAGAGTTCATTATGAGGAAGGGTGTGGTGGAGAAAATGCAAAACTCCAAACAGAAAGTTGAATGTAATTAGCTCAGGATAGGATCAGAGAGAAAGGAGAAAAGAAACAGAAAAAGACTGACAATGAGTTTCAAACACTTTGAAATATTGAGGTAATCAAAAAGTAATGTCAATCTGCAAAAACAGAAACTAGTTTAAGAGGTAGAGTGTTTACTTGGAATCAAATAATTACAATTTTGGAAGCACAGATTCAGGTAGAAACCCAAATAATATCCTATATGAAAGATGACATGAGTGGAGCCACATTAGAATAGAGACAGCATGGCCATTTTAAAGAAATTGTTGTGCATGTCTTGTTTTATCTTCCAAACTAAATCAAACTGCCAACATTCCAAGAAGGCAGTAAGAGCAAGAAGATCCTGTTTGTAAGGACTGATAAAATTGGGCTTTCCTGATGACTGCATTGATAACCAATGAATGAAGTTCCGATCTAGCCTTTTGCCTCATGATCAAATCTCAAAGCAGTCTATAAAGAACAAACCGAGCCTTACCTCATCTAGCACCAATAAACTCGTCTTTGATACAACTCACCTCATCTTCCTCCCTTTTTCCCATAAAAACCCTGAGTCCTTCTGCTGTAATCAGAACGTTACTCGGGTTTCTCACTGAATCAGTGCTCCCCAAATTGCAATTCTTTGATCCCAAATAAACACTTTGCCTCATAAACTGGTTTCTGTTTTTGTAGATTGACACCCTCTAGGGAGTAAAAGCCTGGGGCATTTAAAGGCGAAGAAGTGAAGTTGTATTACAAAGAATTTTAATTGGAGTTGGAGACAGAGAGCTAGCCTGCGCTTAACATTAACTATTAATTCTATCTTCCAAGAGTCCACAATTCTCAGTTTTTCTAAAATTTATTTTTAATTGAGTTCATAATAATTTGCATCATTGTGAAATTTCAGTTGTACATTATTTCTTGTCTACCACAGCATAAGTGCTCCCCTTCAACCCCTGTGCTCACTCCCCACCCCCTTCCCTTGGTAAACACTGAATCATTTGCTTTGTCCATGCGTTTGTTTATATTCCACATACGTGTGAAATCATATGCTGTTTGTCTTTCTCAGTCTGGCTTATTTGGCTTAGAATAATTCCCTCCAGGTCCATCCATGCTGTTGCCATTGCGATGATTTTGTCTTTTTTATGGCTGAGTAGTATCCCATTGTATATATATACCACATCTTCTTTATCCAATCATCAGTTGATAGGCACTTGTATTGTTTTCATGTCTTGGCTATGGTGAATAGTGCTGCAATGAACATAGGGATACATATGTTACCTTGGATTGTTGGTTTCAAGTTGTTTGGGTAGATACCAGAGGTGAGACAGCTGGGTCATAAGGTATTTCTATTATTAGCATTTTGAGGACTCTCCATACTCTTTTCCATAGTGGCTGCACCAGCTGCATTCCCACCAGCAGTGTGTGAGGGGTCCCATTTCTCCACACCTTCTCTAACATTTGCTATTTTTAGTCTTAGTGATTATAGCTATTTTAACAGGCGTAAGATGGTATCTTAGTGTAGTTTTGATTTGTATTTCCCTGATGATTAGTGTTGTCAAACATCTTTGTAAAAAAATTTTTAATTTTTTTACTTGCAGTAACATTGGATTATAACATTATATAGCTTTCAGATGTACATCGTAATACCTTTCAAATTCTGTGTAGATTACATCATGTTCACCATCGAAAAACTAATTATAGTTCACCCCCCGACATGTGAGCCTAATCACCACTTTTGCCCTCCCCTCCCTTCCCCTATGGTAACCACCAATCCAATTGCCATTGCTATGTGTTTGTTTGTCATTGTTTTTATCTTCTACTTATGAGTGAGATCATACTTTGATTTGACTGTCTCCCTCTGACTAATTTCAATCAGCAGAATACCCTCAAGGACCATCCATGTTGTCACAAATGGCTGGATTTCATCCTGTCTTACGGCTGAGTAGTATTCCATTGTGTATAAATACCACATCTTCTTTATCCATTTGTCCCTTGATGGGCACCTAGGTTGCTTCCAAGTCTTGGCTATTGTGTATAATGCTGCAATGAACATAGGGGTGCAAATATCTTTATACCTTTGCATTTTCAACTTCTTTGGATAAATACCCAGCAGTGGGATAGCTGGATCATATGGTAGATCTGTTCTTAATTTTCTGAGGATATATATTGCTTTCCATAGTGGCTGCACCAGTTTGCACTCCCACCAGCAGTGTGTGAGGGTTCCCTTCTCTCCATATCCTCTCCAACACTTGTTGTTTCCTGTCTTGTTAACTATAGCCATTCTGACTGGAGTGAGGTGATACCTCATTGTAGTTTTGATTTGCATTTCCCTGGTAGCTAATGATGTTGAGCATCTCTTCATATGCCTGTTGGCCATCCGTAGATCTTCTTTGGAGAAATCTCTGTTCAGATCCTTTGCCCATTTTTTAATTGGGTTATTGGTTTTTTGTTGTTGTTGAGCTGTATGAGTTATTTGTATATTTTGGATATTAATCCCTTATTTAATATATGGTTTGCAAATATCTTCTCCCAATTGTTAGGTTGTCTTTTCATTTTGTTGATGCTTTCCTTTGCTGTGCAGAAGCTTTTTAATTTGATGTCCATTTGTCCATTTTTTCTTTTGTTTCCCTTGCCTGGTCAGACATGGTTCTTGAAAATATACTGCTAAGACCGATGTCAAAGAGGGTACTGCTTATGTTTTCTTCTAGAATTATCATGGTTTCATGGTTTCCAGTCTTGCACTCAAGTCTTTAATCCATTTTGAGTTGATTTTTGTGCATAGTGTAAGGTAATGGTCTTCTTTTATTCTTTTGCATGTAACTGTCCAGTTTTCCCAACACCATTTATTGAAGAGACTGTTCTTTTCCCATCGAACGTCTTTTCATGTGTTTATTGGCCATCTGTATATTTTCTTTGGAAAAATGTCTGTTCGTATCCTCTGCCCCTTTTTTGATCAGACTGTTTTTTGTTGTTGTTGTTCAGTTGTCTGAGTTCCTTATATATTACAGAGATTAACCCCTTGTTGGATATATGATTTGCAAATGTTTTCTCCTACTTGGTGGATTGTCTTTTAGTTTTGATCCTAGTTTCCTTTGCCTTGAGGAAGCTCTTTAGTCTGATGAAGTCCCACTTGTTTACTTTTTCTTTTGTTTCCCTTGTCTGAGAAGACATAGTATTTGAAAGATCCTTTTAAGTTTGATGTCAAAGAGTGTACTGCCTGTATTATCTTACAGGAGTTTTACGGTTTCAGGACTTACCTTCAACTCTTTGATTCATTTTGAGTTTATTTTTGTGTATGGCATGAGGTAATGGTCTACTTTCATTCTTTTGCAAGTGGCTGTCCAGTTTTCCCAACACCATTTATTGAAGAGACTATCTTTTCTCCATTGAATGTTTTTGGCAACTCTGTCAAAGATTAGCTGTCCATGTATGTGCAGTTTTATTTCTGGGCTTTCACTTCTGTTCCCTTGATCTGTGTGCCAGTTTTTGTACCGATACCAAGTTGTTTTGATCACTATGGCTTTGTAGTACATTTTGAATCAGGGATTATGATGCCTCCAGCTTTGATTTCATTCTCAGGTTTACTTTAGTAATTCAGGGTCTTTGCTTGCCCCATATGAATTTTAGGATTCTTTGTTCTGTTTCTATGAAAAATGTCATTGAGATTCTGATTGGGTTTCATTGAATCTGTAGAATGCTTTGGGTAATATGGAATTTTCATTATGTTTATTCCACCAATTCATGTGCATGGAATCTCTTTCCATCTCTTTATGTCATCATCTATATCTTTCAATAATGTCTTATAGTTTTCATTGCATAAGCCCTTCACCTCCTTGGTTTAATTTATTCCTAGATACTTTATTCTTTTTGTTGCAATTATAAATGGAATTATATTCTTGATTTCTCTTTCCGTAAGTTCATTATTAGAGTATAGAAATGCAAACAAGTTTTGTAAGTTTTGTACCCCGCAACTTTACTGTAGTTGTTAATTATTTCTATTAGTTTCCTGATGGATCCTTTAGGGTTTTCTATATATAAGATCATGTCACCTGTAAACAGCAAGAGTTTCGATTCTTCACTCCCTGTTTGGATTCCTTTTATTCCTTTCTCTTGCCTAATTGCTCTGGCCAAAACCTCCAGTACTATGGTGAATAAGAGTGGTGATAGTGGGCATCCTTGCCTTCTTCCTGTTCTCAGGGGGACGGTGTTCAGTTTTGGCCCATTGACTATGATGTTGGCTATGTGTTTGTCATAAATGACCTTTATTCTGTTGAGGTAATTTCCTTCTATCCCCATTTTCTTAAGAGTTTTTATCATAAGTGGCTGTTGGATCTTGTCAAATGCTTTCTCTGCATCTATTGAAATGATCATGTGGTTTTTATTCCTCAGTGTTGACATGGTGTAGCACATTGATTGATTTGCGGATGTTGGACCATCCCTGTGTCCCTGGTATGAATCCCACTTGATCGTGATGTATGATCCTTTTGATGTGTTGCTGAATTCGGGTTGCCAATATTTTGTTGAGGATTTTTGCATCTATGTTCATCAGTGATATTGGCCTGTAGTTTTCCTTTTTTGTGTTGTCCTTGTCAGACTTTGGTATCACAGTGATGTTGGCCTCGTGGAATATATTAGGAAGTGTTCCATCCTCCCTAATTATTTGGAATAGCTTGAGAATGATAGGTATTAAATCCTCTCTGAATGTTTGGTAGAATTCCCCAGGGAAACTTCTCATCCCAGGCTTTTATTCTTTGGGATGCTTTTGATTACAGGTTCAATCTCTTTCCTTGTGATTCGTCTATTCAGATTATCTATTTCTTCCTGGTTCTGCTTTGGGAGGTTGTAAGAATCGAAGAATTTATCCATTTCCTCTATGTTGTCCATTTTGTTGGCATATAGCTTTTCATATGATTATCTTATAATCTGTTGTGTTTCTGTGATATCCGTTGTTATTTCTCCTCTTTCATTTCTAATTTTATTTATCTGAGCTTTCTCTCTTTTTTTTCTTTGTAAGTCTGGCTAGGGGTTTGTCAATTTTGTTTATCTTCTCAAAGAACCAGTTCTTTGTTTCATTGATCCTTTCTACTGCCTTTTTTGTTTCAATAGCATTTATTTCTGCTCTGATTTTTATTATTTCTCTCCTTCTGCTGACTTTGGGCTTTGCTACTTCTTCTTTTTTCTGATTCAGTTAGGATTACTTTGAGATTACTTAGTTGAGATTTTTTCTTGTTTGTTAAAGCAAGCCTGTAGTGTGATGAATTTCCCTCTTAATATGGCTTTTGCTGCATGCCATATGAGTTGGTATGGTATGTTTTCATTTCCATTTGTCTCCAGATATTTTTTGATTTTTCCTTTAATTTCTTGAATGATACATTGGTTGTTCAATAGCCTGTTGTTTAGTCTCCACATCTTTGTCCCTTTCTCAGACTTTTTCTTGTAATTAATTTCTAGCTTTATAGCATTGCGATCAGAAAAGATGCTTGTTATTATTTCAATCTTCTTAAGTTTATTGAGGCTTGCCTTTGTTTCCCAACATATGGTCTATCCTTGAGCATGTTCCATGCGCAGTTGAGAAGAATATGTATTCTGCTGTTTTTGGATGGAGTGTTCTATATACGTCTATTAAATCCAACTGGTCTAGGTTTTCCTTTAATTCCACTGTTTCCTTGTTGATTTTCTGTCTGGGTGATCTATCCGTTGATATGAGTGGAGTGTTGAGGTCCTCTACTATTATTGTGTTATTGTTAATATCTTCTTTTATGCTTGTTAATAGTTGCTTTATGTACTTTGGTGCACCTATTTATGGGCCATAGGTATTTATGTGTCATGTCGCCTTGGTGAAGTGTCACTTTAGTCATTATATACTGCCCTCTTTTGTCTCTCTTTACCTGCCTTATCTTGAAGTCTACTTTGTCTGATTTAAGTATGGCAACACCTGCTTTCTTTTGCTTGCCATTAGCTTGGAATATCATGTTCCATCCCTCCAGTCTGAACCTGTGTTTGTCATTGGAGCTGAGATGTGTTTCCTGGAGGCAGCATATTGTTGGGTCTTGTTCTTTAATCCATCTTGCCACTCTTTTGATTGGAGAATTCAATCCGTTTACATTTAGGGTGATTATCGATATATGAGGGCTTAATGCTGCCATTTTATCACTCATTTATCAGGTCTCCTGCATTTCCTTTGTTTCTTGTCCTGTGTATTTTGGTCTACCAATTGAGTTATGTAGTTTTTTATGTTGTGTTTTTTGTTTGTTTGTTTCCTTCTGATTTATTATTTGTGCCTACATTCTGCTTTTTTGTTTCGTTGTTACCATGAATTTTGTATTCAAAACCTCATAGATAAGATGCTCCATTTTCTGATGGCCTCTTATTTCATTAGACTAAACTGATTCAGTCCCTTTCCTTTTCCCCTCCTAGGTTGTTTTTCTCACATCTTATTCCATCTTGTGTTGTGAGTTTGTGATTAAAGTGACAAGATTATCTTTGTTTTTGGTGTTTTCCTTCTCTTTATCTTTAATCTTATACTTGAGTATTTGCCATCCTGTTCTGATGTATAACTACAATTTTCTGATTTCATCTACCTATTTATCTCCTTACCCTGTGTTTTGTAAGCCTTTTCTCCCTTTTTTTCAGGTATGAGGACCTTCTTGAGGATTACTTGTAGAAGGAGTCTCATGGCTATGATCTCTGTTAGCTTTCTGTTTATCTGGGAATGTTTTTTATTTCTCCATGCTATCTGAAGGATATTTTTGCTGGATAGAGTATTCTTGGCTGAAAGTTTTTGTCCTCCAAAGATTTGAAATTGTCATTCCAGGCTGTCCTAGCCTGTAAGGTTTCTGCAGAGAAATCCACTGAAAGCCTGATAGGAGTTCCTTTGTAGGTTATTTTTTCTACCTTGCTGCCTTTAGCATTTTTTCTTTGTCATTCTCTTTTGCCAGTTTCACTACAATATGCCTTGCAGTAGGTCTTTTTACATTGACATATTTAGGAGATCTGGTAGCCTCTTTCACATGGATTTCCATCTCCTTCCCTAGGTTTGGGATGTTCTCTGCTATTACTTCTTTGAACAAGTTTTCTGCTCCATTCTCTTTCTTTTCTCCCTCTTGAATACCTGTAATTCTTATGTTGCGTTTCCTAATTGAGTTGGACATTTCTCAGAGACTTTCTTCATTTCTTTTAAGTCTTAGTTTTCTCTCCTCCTCTGTTTGGAGCATTTCAACATGTCTATCCACAATGATTATGCTGATTCATTCCTCTATGATGTCCACCTGAGGATTCAGGGAATCCATATTTCTCTTCCATTGTGTCTTTCATCTCCATTATTTCTTATTGATTCTTCTTGATAGTTTCAATCTCTTTTGTGAAGTAGCTCCTGAACACACTGAATTATTTCTCTACATTCTCTTTTAACTTGTAGAGTTTTTTGGTGACAGCTACTTTGAGTTCTCTGTCATTTAGATTACATATTTCTTTGTCTTCAGGACTGATTTCTGCATACTTGTCATTTTCTCTCTATTCTGGAGATTTACTATAACTTTTGATACTGCTAGAGAGTGTGGCTCTGTTTTACTGCATCATGGTATTATTTGGTCACAGTTACCTCCTATCACCACTGGGTGGGGGTCAAGAGCCACATATTCTGAGTCCTCTGCATTTTGCTGAGATCCCAAGCACTGGAGTCAGGCCTGGGCTGGTGGAGGGAGAGGCAGTTTCTTCCACATGCTCTCAGGAGTTTCTCCCTCTACCCTTGCTGTCTCCTCTCCTGTGGTGTTGGCTTGATGAGGTCATCCCTGCTTTAGTATTCACCTCAGTAGGGGCTTTCCCCTTGGCCATGAGGACCTTTGGGGATCTTTGGTGTTCCTGCAAATGAGTGTCCCCTCCCCAGTTCCTTCCCTCTTGGAGGCTGCCCATGGTTCCAGATCCTAGTCTTTTGGAGAGGGAGAAAAGTTTTCTCTTACTCTCTTCCACCTCCTTTGAAGGGAGTTCCAGCTTCTCTGCCCTCCATTGTACGGCTGTTTGTGTCCCCCAGAGTTCTTTTGTGTTGTGTTTGGATGCCCTCTGTTGTAGTATGAATGTCTTTTTGTTGTGCGGTGGAGAGGCGAGATTACCAGACAAGCTCACTCTGCCATGATGCTGATGTCCCAGAGTTTTAGTTTTGCAAGATGAAAAAAGTTTGAATTTTTGGAGCAAAGAGCCTGGAGCACTGGATCAGGGTCAGCCCACAATCTTCAGTTTTTGTGGTCTGGATGTCTGTTCTCCTGCTGACTTCTCAAACAATTGCTTGTGAAACAACTGCCATTTTGACACAGTCTGAGAGTTTGGCCCAGTCTAATGTTTAAGACAGCAAGGCTGTTTCTCTTGAAAGGCAGCTCCAACTCCATATTAAAATGGCTCCATTATAGTCGATTTTGACATTTTCCCCTTTTGATTGAGATCTTTCTTTGAAAGCATTGCTGATCAACTATTGGAAAGCATTGCTGATCAACTGTTAAAAAACATTGCTGATCAGTCATCATAGCATCCTCCATCCTTCATTTTAAGGAAAGCTCATTCCCAGTATGTCATGTCCCACACAAGGAGAAACACAATTTCCTTAAGAGCTTTAAGTCCTACTTGAGCAAAAACAGCACCAGAGCAGACACCATCATATTTCTTTAAGGGCAAATACTGTCTATAGTTCCTTGAATTTTCTCAGGTGAAGGCTCATAAGTGTTAGCAGTCATATAAATGCATTGAGTGATTATTATCCAAGTGGTATTCTTATAACATTGAGTTATGCACAGGAGACAGTTTTACAACAGTGAGAATTTCTATTATAATAAATAAAACACTAAGTTGAAACTGGAGAATAGACCCAAACCAGGCCATTCCTGAGGGTAGCCAGTTAAAGTGATCAAAAACCATGGAGTGTCAGTGGGCACAACATTTAACAATTCGGTTTGTGTTCAGATTTTGTCTAGTTCAGTTTTTATTTCAATACAGGTGTTTGCCAAGGAAGAGATACCAAGGAATAGAGGCGTTTACTGCAGGAAAAAGCCATCCTGTTCAGCTGGGAGATAAGCACAAAAAATTCTATTACCTAATACAAGTTGTGCAAGAGGATCCACAGACTTTTCTTTGGCAGCTATTTCTTTAGTGACAGATATAGCAATATCTGTCAGGGATTTAGAGAAATTTATGATCATATATTTATCCATGACGGTGCCTATCCTAGGAAATAGGTTTTTTTTCAATCTGGCAGCTGTGCTGGGGTTTCTACCAACAGGCACTGAACACCCTTGACTATGTGTGTAACTAATTTTACATTTTAGTCTGTGAAGTAAACTCAATGGTGATGCCCAATACAGAGTTTTTGATTGGTCACATAATGAAAAAAGTTTAACCAACAATCCAGTTGCATAATGACCTCTAGTTTGGTAGAAATTTAAACAATGTGATTTACACAGGCTTTTCTGCAAAATGTAAGAGAAGCTAGACCCTAAGGGAGTACATACCATGGAGTCATTATAATGAAATTGACAAAACCAAGGATTTGATTGGTCAGGCAAAGAATTCTAGACACTTAGGACAAAGAATTAGGAGAGGAATGGCAGAGAGATTGGTAATTAAATGTACTAAAGAATCTCTAGACTTATGTACAGAACGGTGCTCCTGAGGACAAACCCAACAGTCAGAAACATTTCCCCCTTTTTGAATAGATTGGGAGATGCAGAGAAGAATATTATTTTTCTAACAAAGAGAGAGAGATAAATAAGGTAAGAGACACATTGAGTAAAAGGCGTACAGTCCTGGTCCAACCGTTTGGGAAGAGCTGTCTGTCTCAGATGTCAGTTGCTTCTCCTCCTGTACAATTAGATTTGGAGTCCTCCGGAATTTGTTTAGCATCTGCACCAGCGTCTGATGACTATATTTTTGGTGGAGCCTTCTTTAGCTGTGAGATGTATCATCAAATTTGAATGCTTTCTAGTTCTGTATCAGTGTCAGTGGTTAGGAGCACTTGGTAAGGTCCTTTCCAGCAGGGCTTGAGAGCTTTCTTCCTCTGATGATGCTTCCAGAATATCCAGTCTACAGGCTCTAGACTGTGACCATAAGATCCTTTAAATTGGAATCCAGAGAAGCTTCTTTAACCTCTTGATCATACGCTTGAGTATAAGACATTAGAGAGTCACAGTAGCTTGTGTCGTACCAGCATAGGACAACAAAGGGTCTGCTGAAGATTGCATATCGGTAGACATTGATCTAATGGTGACTAATTTGTGTGGAGTGAGATGATGCTTTTGAAAGAGGTTACTTTGAACGATTAGTGTGACCAAAGGCATTACCTTAGCCCAGGGAAGTCCAGTCCACATGTATGTAACAAAGCCTCAAGGACAATGAACAGGACTGAAATATGACATCTACAAAAGTGCAAACATAGTTTTTCTCTTTACAATTACCCTCATTTTTGTACCAAAGAAAATCCCACTAAAACTAATTTGTTTATATTAAAAAAAATTGGCCTAATTTTTTATATAAGTAAAAATACTGACAGAGGCTTTCTGAATTCCTGAAGGATAAGGTAGAAAGAAAAAGTAAATGTTTTATATTTTTTCACAAAGGTATGTCTTACCAAATTTTTGATAGCTTAGGAAAAAGAATTCTTAAATTCTGGAAAAACAAAACATTTAGAGTATCTTCTTCAGTTCACATAATCTCATGTAATTAATACGTATATCTTGATCATTTGTTAGGATATTTTGAAGCCGTCATTCTCTCCATTAAGTGTCTGTAATTACCTACCCAGTTCAGTGTTATGATGTGAAAGTTTTTCAGAAACCTGTATTGTAGACTGTGTCAAAATCTTTTCCATGAATCTCTCTGAAGGTGAAACATATTGCAAAAGCATCAAATAAACAATAACTCTGTAAATGACAAAAGACTTAAAATGGCATGGCTAAAGATTTGATTACAATAAAATTGACAATAAAATTTGATTATTCCTGTGACATATAATATTTTTAAGTAACTAGAATTACGGGAGATAACATATGAGGACATAGATTTTTAAAAATTTGGCACTGTATTTGGAACGTTTATATTAACAACATACACATATGAGGATATCCATAAAGAAAGTTTGTCTTTACTTGTTTGATAATGCTTCACATGTAATTTGACATATCAAATAAACATAATTAGATTGCAATGTCTGTTATTATGAGAAGAGAGAACAAATTCTCTGAGAAGTCCCATGGACTCTCTGGTAGTTCTCAAAGGTACTTGTAGGGCAAAAAAAGATTTTGCTTATGATTTAAATTTTTGGGAAGTTTGTTGGAAATATCAAAAGGCTTTAACACACCTGGTCAAATAAGATAATAGGTCATGATAAAACAATGCTTACTTATCCATTTAACTAAAGTGACAACAGAAGATGTCAAAGGCAAACACAGAAACTTAAACTGTAAAAAAAAAAAAAAGGCTCTCTTAAAAGAAAGATTTCAGCTTTTTGAACATGGGAAATTATTTTGAGAAAACATAGAATCCCTGTATTTTTGGTAGACTTACATAAAATTAAAGAAAAATCTTTTATAACCTCTTTCTCAAGAGCAGGAAAACAACTGTCATTTTAAGAGAGAGAAAGGCAATTTCTAATTTTGTACCAGTTTACTGTTGATATTAAACCATTTACTTAATGAAATTAATTCCAAGCTTAGCCAACTTGCCCATGCACAAAACTCTTTACCCAAGGTGCCTCTTCCACAAACCTATAACTTTTCTTTTTTTTTTTTACTTTCAGAACATGCCTTTTCCTCTTTCCCATAACCAGTTTTACTTTAGGACAAAATTTCTTTCTTAACAAAAAAATCCCTCCATCCCTTTTACCTTCTTTATTGAAAACATACATTTTATCACAGGATAAATTTTTAATGAGTCACAAGACATGTTCATTAATAGACGCAAACACCTTTTAGTTTTTCTGTAAAAAGAAGCAAAAAGTAGGTAAACCTATGTTTAGTAATTAATGTCTAATATTTTATCTTATTTGGAAATGATCTACTTACTCAATAAATTTTCATGGGTGTACATAATTTAGAAAAACTCTAATGTTTCAAGTTACCAAGAGATTTTGAAGTTATTTTTAAGTACATTTACCATAACACATAAAAACTTCACCTAAAAACTTTTTATATTTCTTATATCTATTTAGTTCACTTGTTCCTAATAATTATATTTAGATTGCCTACAAAAACTTGTGAAACATTAGACAAAATCCGCTATTATTATAAGTGATTTTTATAGCTAGCAAATTTTGTAACAAGGATAACATGAGCTTATTTCATCAATAAACCCAAGTAGAATAGACATGGAGTCTGTATCATACCCAATGCTGATAACTCAGAGAACATGCCTATTTCAACCAAACCAAGGAATCTAAATAAACTTTCATTTACCAAAAATTATTCTGTATCGCATTTACTTGCAAAACACATATGGGTTAGTTTCCGTTATATTTCTGAGAAGAGTAAAGTGCTCAATTCTTATAAGTGCTTCACCTTTAACGCAATTAAATAGAGCTCTTAAATTTGGTAATACCATCTAGAGGTAGAAAATATGTAAAATATTTACAACATACGTATATAGACACAGACAGATGTAAACACAAATCTTATAGCCTCCATTTAAATTTTTTTCTTAGATTTTCTAGGCAACTAGGTATACAGAAAGTTAAGTCTCTTCTATGCTGCATGAGGAGTATGTATCAATATAACGGGTTAGGTAGAGAATTGTGCAAGATAGTCCACATATAAAGATGTACTATTCATATATATACATAACAAAGTGCAGTGTTCAGTGCTACAATGAGTGAGAAAAATGTAGAAGCCATGGTGGAACAAGTTCTGAGAGGAAGGAATTCAGAATTGGTTTCTTTTCAAAATTGTCAACTTAAAATAAAAAATCTGAATGAAAATAAATTTAAAGGTTTCAAATGATGGTCTCACTATTTCAAATCATGCTTATTGCTACCTTACTTCAATTATAAGGACACATTCTGACAATTATTTCACATTTATTCTTTATAAATAAATGAACCTACATTGTTGATTTGACTTCCATATGACTTTCTTTGACAAGGAAGAGAGCTTAAGAGAGATCATCTATGAGCTTAATGTTAAAGAAGCGAGAGAGAAAAAAGCAGACTCTGACAGTTGTCTACTCAGCTTGTCTGATTAAACAGCGGGGTCACGGGGTCCTGTTGATCATCACTAACTGGAGTCGGGGAGACCTGTAGGGGGAGCTCTCACACCTTGTCACATGTCATCAATTACTCCAAACAAGAAGACACAGAAGCTTCAACGTCTGACAGAAAGTACAGCTACTTCACTTCTGAAGGGAGAGTTCTCTCTCTACCTGCCAGTAGCCCAGCCAATAAGAAACGCCGCAGCTCAGCCAACGAGAAGTTGTTGTCACCCCGAACTTCTACTTTCCCCCAATGAACTTTGTTTAGAATAGACCATCCTTACTCTCTTCTTTCATTATGAAAGCAAGCTCCTCTCCTTTCTTGTCTGGATTTGCCTGTGGTTCGCTACAGCATGCGCGTCCCAAATGGGAACTCTTTTGGCTATTCCAAAATAAACTCATTTTGACGGTAAAAATAATAAAATTAGCTTTAAAGTTGACAAAACTTATATTTCTATATATTTTATCCTGAATAATTTCAAATGATGTGAGACAAGAAAGGCCCGTTTGGTCTTTTTGTCCCTCTTTATAATGGCTGTTTTTAAATATGCACTTTTCAACTCTGATGAAGTAAGATTTCATATAAGATCTACTTTATGGAATGTATTAGATCAAGTGGAGACAAGCAAGGGATATGGTTGGGATGACAATATTACATTTTTAAAATAGCAAATAAAAGAAATGTGCTTTGGAGGGCAGATCTCAGAACTGCATTTGTTGGTATGCATCTAGAAGATAGAGTAAATGTTAGATATCAAGTTGTAATTAAAATATTGACACACTATACACCAAAGCTATCCAAATATTTAATAGTTTCACTTCTTATATACATTTATTTTATATATAAGATAAAATATTTTACATATATTTATATGTAATGTGTATGTTATCTATATTATCTGTATACTATTACATATATCTTGGAAAAAGAAGATTGTTATATATGCCTGTCAAAACAAATATGTAAGGACAAAATGAAAGTGGTGGCTATTCAAAAAGAGTGGAAACTAGGAAACCCTTAGACGAGGCTTTCAATATCCACAAGGAACCCTCTGTTCTGTGAATGTTACAAAGTAACATCGATAACTCAGGGGCACTGGTTGGCCAGTTGCTAAACCACAGTTGTGTGTGTGGTCTGACCAGTAATCAGTTATCTAAGTAATTTAGTCTGTGTGCTGCGACCAGTCTTTGTTTAAAGGGAGTTGGCGGTAAGAAAATATGGAAGAGGAGTGGGGTATAAGTAGATTATAAAATCAAAATTGATTTTCCAATGATGATTGGGCTGATAAATGTTAGTGTCGTTTCTCCTGAGGCTTGTGCGTTAACAGAGGACTCAATAATATATTCTGTCTGCTTTTCAAAGGTGAGTTAGGGGGTTTATGGAACAACGACAATAAAACCAAAAAACTTTCATTTGGGAGCAAAGAAAAGGCATCAGGATTACCCAGTAATTGGAATTCACAGTGTGATTGCTTTGTTCTCAGGACACTGTTCACAGGGAGTTTCCAGTTGGAGGTTTGTTTTCTCCAACTTGAACATCACCTGGCCTCCCACAGAGACTATTTACGAAAAACAGGGCAGGTTAAAGGCTCAGGGACTGAGTAAAGATATACATTGTCTGTCACATAACATGAAAAAAAGGCTTGAAAGCAGCTTTGTTTCCTTTGCTAACCAACTTCCGAGAGCTGGGAGCCCTGCCAGTTCAACTCCTTTCTGGACAGACCAGGGCACTTGTTAGAGTCTGCACTATAAAAATAACAATGTATAACAAAGTAGAAGAAATGACAAGCACTTGCACCTGTAGTTTGGATCCAAAAACAACAGCTTGTTAAAACATCCCTAGGGTTTCCAACTCAGCTCTCCCAGGCATTTTGGAAAGTAATGAGGTCCCACATGGACATAAGGAGAATTTGGCAACATGAGATAAAAAAGAAACTTTGAGAACAAGTTTTAGGTTTGCCTCATGCAATTCTCATACACAATGGATGGACCTTTCGCGTCTGATTAAACTCGGTGTGTTTCTGTGTTGACAAGCATATTGGGAGTGGAAGGACAACAGTGTGCTCAATTTAAAGTAGTAGAACATCAAAATGAGCTCACTGGGTGGTTGTGGGCTCGTTTAACAACTATGCTCATGTTTCTTGAGGCTCTTCCGTACTTGATGATTGGCGGTTGGAATAAGTTCATCATTCCAAGGATGCACTGTTTTCTCCAACATTACCACTTATTTCAGTATCTTGAAGTCATCACTCCAGATTCATAATAGCTTTATTTCAATATTTTGACCATGTCAGCATTTATGCCAAAACTATCACTGAAATAAAAATATACTTGGGTATATTATTGGATGTAGAAATACATATTATTCAACTCTTTTACTTCATAAGAAGGTATTTGATTGTTTAAAGTTTACACACATTTCACTTATTCATAAAGCCCAAGAATGGAGGCTAGACTATTCAAAAACAAAACCCAACAAATGGTATCAATTTGGTAAAACATTCAGTCAAGTCAGTAAAAAATACAAAAATCATAGGATAGGATGAATTGACTTATTTCAGTCAGTACTTCAATTTCAGCACTCATGGAAGGAAAATTATTGATTATCTTGGAGAACTTTTAGGATAAGAAAAGTGCTGTTAGCTGTCTCTCCTTCCTACTGCTCTGGTAATGCACCAGCGCAAGATTAAATTCCTCGTCTTCTACGGGGGCTTCTACCTTCCCAGCTACTTAAAGACAGCGTTTGGATTGAAACATGTTTGAGGCCTCCCACAATCTCTGCACCCCCATTTTTTCTTGTGCTAATTTGAAAGAAAGTATTTGGATCCAATAAATGTTTAAGATAATAATAACATAATTATCATTATTATAACATTATATAACAGATGTTAATAATACTTCAGATAATTAATTATGATTTGGAAAGTCATACAATTTTCTAACATACTGTATGGCGCTTAGTCTTTGTGTATCTTATTAAAGGGTGCAAAATTCATAGCTAATTTTTATTACCCCTTACCTCCATGCGCTCTTCATTTTCTCCATATTATAACAGCTTTTTATATTTCTTACCTTCTTTTCTTTGTCACATACTGGGCAGATATCTCATTATTGTCTTCTAGTAAACTAAATTTTTATTGGGCTATGTTGATTCTAGAATGCATTCCATTTATTTTATTTTTTATTTCAGTGCATATATTTTACGTTTCCAAGATTCTGGTTTTGTTTATTTTGCATTCATTTTTCTCCTTTCATCCTTCCTGATTTGTTTCAAAATTTCCTGTTCTTTTAAAATAGAAGTTATACTTCTATTTCATTAAATTTCAAGTGTGCATGTGTATGTTGCAAGACTTTTCTTATCCACAATATAAATTCAACCTGTAACAAGTTCCTATTTCTATGGTAGTTTGGGGTTATTTTTTTTTTAACATTAGACTCAACTATTTGGATCTCTCTCTCTGTGTCACACAAATACACAGACAAACTCATTTACACATTATATTCTGTCTCCCACCATCTGTGCTTACCCTTTCTGTCTAGCAGCTTATAACTTCCTCTCAGCAGACGTCTGGGGTTCAAACTCAAACCTGGTTCCCATGATTCATGACTTGAGTTGTGTTCCCCATTCAGATATTGTGGACATAGCAGGTCCACAGCCAGAAGACAGTTTGTCTTATTTCCTTTGCAGTAATACTGAGCCTTTCTCCTCAAATTCCTGACCTCAAAACTTCCCATTAAAAGCTTAACCACAGATATCAGTTTGATTAATATGTATTAGCCCTTTGCAAAAGGCAAAAGCCCACCACGTCCTCCGACATCACATAAAGGGTCTTGCTCCAGTTCATCTCTATCTCTGGGAAGCTGCTGCCCTCTGCCCCAGTGACAGAGCCTGTAGTTCAGATCCACCCATTCTGCAACATTTCACCTGTTTCAGATCTGCAGATATATTTAACTAGAGTTTCTCGTCACAGAAAACTTTTCTCCAAACGTGTAAATACACATGTATTTGATATGCATACTATTAGTCTTTGGGGTGTGTCTGGAGCAGAAATTGTTTAAGATTCTTCCACAAGTTGGTCCAAATTTATGCACTTTTTTTGTCGCATCTACAGTAATACGTCCTCCATCATCTTTTTGCTTGTTTGGGATCCCACAACCGTTGATCATCATTCTGGTGAGAATAAAGTAATATTTTATTGCTGTCTATGGATTAGGTATGGAAGTGATCATCTCCTCCCGTATTTGTTAGCCATTGGACTTCCCATTGCTGTGAATGTTCAAATCAACTGCTGATTTCCGGTCTACTTTGGTGCAAATGTTATTGAGTGCTTGCCATATTTAGGTTATTTCTGGAACGCAGTGAGTGGATCATTTGCTTAACAGAAGCAGGTCTGTGTTTGCAAGTATATCGAGAGTGGGATGACAATAGTGTACTCGTTAATATGGTGAAGTAGAACCACAAGGTGAAGTCTCCTTAGTGGTTTTGTGCTGATTTTTGAAACTTTTAAAATTAAAATTATTTTAATTCTTATTATGAAATATATTGTACACACAGAGAATACATCTTATTAATATTTACACATTTAAAATAAAATGTAATAACCTGTGATCATCACATATATAGGAAATATACATCAGCAATCCATTCAAACCCCTGGTGGCCTCTTCCTACATTTCCCAGAGAGCTACATTTTTAAATTTGTTTCAGTCAATCCTTTGGTTTCTTTATAACCTTATCATAAGTGTTTGTATCCTCAAATACGTGTGTGCCTCTTTTGAGCTTTATATTCAAAGAATCACACTGAAAGTGTTCGTCTTTTCTTTTCCTGCCTTTTGTCCTGGGATACGCTGATGTGCCGATGTTTATAAATCACTTAAAAGGATAATAACTTCTGTATAGATTTACGTTGTTTAAACACAATCTACTCAGGTGTTTTCCTCTAATTTGCTGCAATTACAAATAAGAGTTCAATGAGTGTATCTAGACAAGTCTCCTTATGAAAGTAGAAATTGTTTTACAGTGAACACTTAAGACAAAAATAAATGATTGTAGAACTTTTACCAGGTAATTCCTGATTATTCTTCAGTGATTGCACAGATTTATGCTTCTCCCCCAATGCATCCGAGTTCACTGTGTGTCACATCAGCATCCAAACCTGGTCCGTTCGCTCACTTGAGTATTTGACAAAAAAATAGCAGGTGTGGAATACTACCTAATGCTTTCATTTTCATTTCCATAATTATTAATTATACTCAGTGGTATTTGATATGTTTATTGGTCATCCACAATTTCTGTTACACTATTGTTCATTCCTTTTGCACACTTTTTTTCTAGTGGGTTGTTTGCCTTTGTTTTGATGGTTCCTAAAGATTTCATATATATTTGCTTGCTGATTCAGTCACTCATCCACCTGTCTAGGTGACCTTTCCCTTTGAATGGCTCTTAAACATCTCCGACATCATAAGTCCAAACCTGTATCCTGATCCCCCATCCCATACTGCCCCAGCACCTCCTTCCTCAGTACTTTGAATGGCAGTGACTTTTTTCAGCGCCTCAAGCCCAAAGCTTTGAGGTCACCCATGAGGGTTCTCACTGCACACACTCTGTGTCCCGTCCACCAGCTTTTCTGTTGGTTCTACCTCCAAACACACCCAGAATCTGGTGACGTCTCAGCACCTCCACAGCTACCACTCTGCTCTGAGCTGCTCATAACTTTCACTCGAATTTCTGAAATGTTTGCCTAATCTCCCTTCTTCAGTCCATGTCCCTCAGCAACCTACCCTCAACAGAGTAGCCCGAGTCCTATGTGAGAGTCAGATCATGGCACTCCCCAGCTCAAAGCCCTGCAACAGCTTCCCAGCAACCTTGGAGCCAAAGCCATGGTCCCCATGAAGGCCTCCAGGACCCTACCAGTGTAGGTCCTACTTACCCTCTGACCTCATCTCTCACTGCTCTCACCTTCTCCTCTTCCTTCCAACCAAACAGGCATCCATGTGATTCTAGAACACACTGTCCACAGTCATGCCTGAGGGCTGGTGCACTTGGAGGTTCCTCTTACTAGACTGCTCTTTCTCCAAGAATCTATGGGGTGAATTCCCTCATTTCTTTCCAGTCTGTGCTCCAAAGGTAGCTACTCAGTGGGGCCTAGCATGAGCTCCCCACTATCACCCCCGTCACTCTTGATTGGCCTCACTTTTGTCCCACTTTTCCTTTCACTGTAGCACTGATGATCTTCTAGCATACAATAGAATTTACCTATTTATTATGTTTACGTTTAGTATCTAATGCACCCATAAGCATTTTTGTCTTTGTTCTTCACTGATGCATCCAAAGTGCTGAGGACATTGCTTGCCATATTGTACTTGCATTCAACTGGGTAGATACTAGTTGAAGGACAAATAAAAGTCACGCATATAGAGCAGCGCACACAAGTGTATATGGTGATGAGTATAGGAAACTCGGGATCCAACTACTTAGGAATAAATTCGGACAACATTGACAGGCTCTCCCATTTGCTGTATTTTTGGGAAAATAACTGAAGCTTTTAGTTTCCTTATTGCAAAAATGAGGCTAAAATTGTATCAGTGTTGTCACGGAAAAGTCAGATGAGACCATAATTATTTTGTTTTGTAAGGCATTCTTTTGAGAAAGTTTAGAATTTTCTCTTTACCTTTTATGGTCTTAAACTTTACAAATATGCCCATGTGTAGATTTTTTTTACTATATTATGTTTGGCATTGCATATCAATTTTGAGGGGGAAATATAATCTTGCTTCAACTGGGAAAAAAATTTCATTATTTCTTCAAATATTTCTTCCTGTGTATTTACTTACTTTATTTTGGTGATGCTTATTATGTTAAAGCAATTTGTTTATCTGGATGTTGTCTGAGAGGGTTACACTATGTGACAATTCAGCAGAATAATCAGTAACTGGTTATGTCTGTTCTGTTAATTAGCACTTTGTTTTAGTTATATATTCTTTAACAATTAATTTTTGTATCTGGCATTTTCATCCAGTTTTCCTTATACTTTTTTTCCCTTTGTGTTTCTTATAAAATCTTTATCCTTAACTTCCAGAACCTGTTTACTATTTGTTTTAAATTTTACTTTATGGTAAATTAATCATTTTTTATATGGCACAAGACTTTTGTTTTGTTTTACTTTATTTTTAGTTTGTTTTTCTCAGATATCTCCTATTTCCCCAGATATATTGCCTACTATTCCGGTAAATGTATTTCTGTGACTAAATATTAAATCCAGGCCACAATTTATGTCCCTTCTACGATATGTCTTCAGTCGTATCCTACAAGTTTGAAAAGCATCTCCTTCTTTTTCGTAACTCTTGATATATTTCTTTTTACGTTTTCCTAAACCTATAGCAACTTAGAAGACTTGTTCTCAATTTCTAAATGCATAATTCTTTCTTATTTTTTCCTTATAAATATTCAATTTATTTTAACTTATTTATGGGTTGTAATCAATAGTCATTTAATAAATTGTGTATTTGTGTAACTGAGTTATTCAAAATCTTTACATCTTTTGTTGTTGTTGTTTTTTTTTTGCTCTATGAAGAAATTCACTTTAACACGCACAACTTTAAGACTTTGCATACGTTACAACAGTGCATTAGGGATACAAGCTGTAAAACACTTTCCATTCCTTTGGATTTTGCATATGATGGGTTTGCATCAGTCACTGCAGGTAGATTGAGCAAGCTTTGTTTTTGTGTTTGTTTTTTTAAACATGCATTCAACTAGATATGATTCTGAATAGATTAATACTCCCTTTTTATCACTATAGTTAGCTAAAAAATTGCCAGGCAGCCCATAAAACAGGATTTGCTGTAAGAACAACCCAGAGTCAGCTGGAGACTCATGGCGCTGGGACCTGCTGGGCGGGCCGCAGGAGTGCTAGCTAAGTGTCAGAGCATTAGGAAGAAAGTCCGGGCTGGAGGCGCCAGGCCTGCAGCACCAGCTGTGGAACCTCCATTATGTGACCGCACAGCTCCATCCTCAAACATCGCAGGGTGATCACCACTGAGGGGGCACGTAGCTGTAGGTGGGTGTTCCGGGGGCCTGATATGTGGGCACCGTGACTGGGTGAGGGGCGACAGGAGTTGGGGAGTGGGCAGTCAGCAGGGTACCTGCTGACATCGCCATAGTGGTCCCAGCCACCATGCCCATGGTGACCCCGTTGCCTGTAGGTGGAGGGATAGGTGCAGGGTACACCGTCGCCGGCATGCCATTGGGCTGCACCACCGTGGTGTGGTGGACGACGTGAGGAGGTGCTGCCTACAGGGGTTGTGTGCAGTATGTGCCTTGCTGTGCGTATGGGCTCTGCTGGGGGTAGGCACTTCGCACGGGGTACACGGCGGTCTGGTAGGGGCTCGGGGAGGAGTATGGTGGCACTGCCTCACTGGTGGGGGAACAGGGCACTTTGTAAGGTGTGCCAGGAGTGTAACCTGTTTGGAAGGTGGGGTTCGCTCCAGGGTACATGTTGGGGGAGTAGGCGGGAGCCGCTGCTGTGTAGCCCATGGGGAAACCAGCTGGATAACCAATTCCTTTGGCGTTTGCATAGGGAACCCCAGAAGAACCAGGGCTATAAACAGGATTCATGATTTCAAGAACATGACATCCACAACCAAGGCTAAGACAGGAGTCCAGATCAGCGCTGTCCAACAGCACTTTCTGCAGCGATGAAGCTCTTCTCCATGTGGGCCGTCCGATAAGCACCCATCAGCTAAAGTAACAATCGCTCCCCGCGCCGCGGCGGGCGGCCTGGGCCTCGCTGACCAGCGCGCCGGCCGGGGGAGCGCCGCGAGGCCTGCTCCGATGCGGGGCCCGAGCCGCCAGGGCCAGTCTCCACCGCCGCCGCCGCCGCCGCCGCCGCGGGCCTCTCCCCTGCTCCGCGCCCGGCCCGCCTCTCCGCAGCCCGCGCGACCCGCCCACGCTGCTACATCTTTTGTTTTTATATATTCTTTGATATTTTTGTTTTTCTCCCAACATTGGAGTATGAAAATTACTTTATAAATGAATAAGTTGAAAGACTTATATACCGTCAATGCTCATATTTCTATCTTCATTTAACTGTTTTTTATTTATCACATATCTATATATTTATGAATGCCTTTCTCCATTTAGTCCATTTTATTTATTTTATTTGTTTCAAAGTGAATTTCAGACACTGGTACACTTTAGCCCCTGAACATCTGAGGATAGATATATAATATTAACTAACTAGAGTTGTTTGCTTATTTTTAAATTTTATTTCTATATTTTCAATTTAAAAAATTGGTATGTAAAACTACATATGCTATATTTTTACTTAAATACAGTCAGATACACAAATTTAAATGTACCACTCAATGAATTCTGGCAAATGCATACACCCACGTAGTGTGTTGAATTTATCCTGCAGAAAATTTCTTCCTCCTACGCCCATTCCCGTTAATCCTTGCCCCAAACCCCAGAAGCTTCCACATTGTTCTGACTTTTTACCATCTTGGATTAGTTTGTTTTCTGGAAGTTTATACTAGTGGAGTTCTATGGCATCCAGTTTTGAGTAAGAATTCTGTCATTCTACATGTTTTTGAGATTCACCCATGTTGTTTGTATAAATACTTGATTTGTTGTTGTTGTTTAATTTAAACTCTTTTCTTTTGAGAAGTAATTTTAGATTCATATGCTATTGTAAGATATAATGCAGAGAGATACTAAGTAACTTTTACCCATCTTTCCTCAAGGATGACATCTTATAAAACTAAAGAACAAGAATTATAACCAACACAGAGACATTGATAAAATTTATCAATATTTCTCAGATTTTCCTAGTTTTACTTTTCTCGAAAGTATGTGTGTAGGTGTGTGCGTTTAGTTCTATGTAAGTTTATTATGAATGTAGGTTAGAGTGTCCTTCACTGTGGTCAAGATAGAGATCAGGTTCATTACCATGAGAGTCCATCAGTTTGCCATTTACTGCCACACCAACACACCCTCCCCTAATTCGTGGAAATCATTAATTTATTCTCAACTCTATAATTCCATCATGAATTACATGAATTTATGTATATTACATAAATATTATATGAGAGGAGTTTTATACACTATATAATTTTTCAGGATTGGCTTTTTTTCACTGAGCATACTTGTCTGGAGATTCATTCAAGTCATTGAATGTAACAATTCCCAAAACTTAGACCATTTTTAATTAATTTGTTTTTATGTTGGAAATGGAAACATCTTGTATATTTTTTAACACTAGAAAAGAGGGGACTGGTGAAAGAGAAAGTTGACTAATATAAAGTTATTACCATGCAAGCTTTAGTTGAAATTATTCTGTTTAGTATAATAAATTTATATAATAAATTTTAAAATCTCAAACTACACTTCAACATACTAAACTTTTGAGATGGAATGAAAATAGTTAAAAGGAGAAATTTTATAGGGGCTAATGTCTGCATTAAAAAAAAAAAACCTTAAATAAACAACCTAACCTTGAAGTTTCCAAAGAACTAGTAAAAGAATAAATTAAGTCCTAAGTTTGTTGTAGAAATAAAACTGAGACTAAAAACAATAAAAGAGATCAATTAAACTGAGAAATGCTTCTTTTTTTTAAGGGAAACAAAATTGGCGAAAATTTGGCTGGACTAATCAAGAAAAAAAAGAAAGAGGGGTCAAAAATACAATCAAAAATGAAAGATTACACATTACAAATGATACCACAGAAATAAAAAGGCCCATTACATATTATTATGAACAACTATATGCTAACAATTTAGATGATCTGGAAGAAATGGATGAATTTCCAGAAATGTAAAATCTACCAAGACTGTCATGAGGAAACAGAAATGATATCTACATATACAATGTAATATTATTCAGCCATAAAAAAGAGTGAAATCTTGCCATTTGTGACCATGTTGTTGGACCCTGAGAACATTATGCTAAATACAATAAGTCAGACAGAGAAAGACAAATACTGTAGGATCTCTCTTATATGTGGAATATATCTATACAAACACACACTATTTATACACACTATGTACTATACACCATGTATATACTCTATAATATGTCTGCTAGATATGTATGCTATATACTATAGATAGATAGATAAATAGATAGATATAAGCTCATGGATACAGAGACCAGACTGGTGGTTGCCAGGGGTGGGAGGAAGGAGATGGGAGAAATAGTTAAATTGCTGTTTGTTTTTGTCTCGTTTAAATGAATTGAACAAAAAAGTAGAAATAAAAAGAAGTAGAAAATCCAAACAGACTAATATCAAGGAATAAGATTGAATTAGTAATCAAAAATCCTCCAACAAATGAAAGTCCAGGATCAGATGGCTTCACTTGTGAATCTGACTAAACGATTAAAGAAGAATTAACACCAATCCCTCTCAAACTGTTTCAAAAAACGGAAGAGAAAGGAGCACTTCCGAACTCATTTTATAAGACCAGAATTATCCTGTTACCAAGCCAGATTAGCACGCTAGAAGAAAAGAAAATTACAGGCTAATATTGCTGATAAACATACATGCAAAAAGTCTCAAACAAAAATTAGCAAACTGAATTCAACAGCATATTAAAAGGATCATATACCATAATCGAGTAGGACATATCCCTGCGATGAAAGGATGTTTCAATATGTGGAAATCAATAAATGTGACATTAACAAAATGAAGAATAAAAATCATACAATCATTCCCATAGATACAGAGAAAGTATGTGAAAAACACTTACCATCATTTCAGGATCAAACATGATAACTATAGTTCCCACTGCTGTGTGATATATACGAATGTTGTTAAGAGAGTAAATTCTGAGTTATCACTACGAGAAAAAAATATTATTTTATTTCCATGTATTTTTATTGTATCTGTGTGAGATAATGAATGCTAGCTAAATTTATTGTGGTAATCACTTCTCAATATATGTGAGTCAAACATTTATGCTGTACACCTTAAACTCATACAGTGATGTATGTTAGTTATATCTCAATAAAACTGAAAAAAGACCTCTCAAACTAGATATAGAAAGAATGCAATTCAACATAATAGAGACTATGCATGACAAACCCACAGCTAACATCATACTCAACAGAAAAAGCTGAACACTTTCTCTCTGAGATTAAGAACAAGACAAGGGCACCACTCTTGCCACTTCTACTTAACATAGGACTAAAATCCTAGCCAAACAATTAGGAAAGAAAAATAAATAAAAGGCATCTGAATAAGAAAGGATGAAGTAAAATTTTTTCTGTTTGTAGTTGACATGATCTTACATATAGTAAACCCTAAAGACTCCACAAAAAACTGTTAAAACCAATAAATGAATTCAATAAACTTGCAGGATATAAAATTAATATGCAAAAATAAGTTACATTTCTATACACTAACAATATACTACCTGAAAAAGAAATTAAGATCTCATTTACAATAGCATCAAAAAGAATAAAATATTTAGGAATAAATTTACTAAAGGAGGTGAAAATCTGTACACTGAAAACTATGAAATATTGATAAAAGAAACTGAAGAAGACTCAAATAAGCTGAAAGATATCTTGTGCTCAAGCATGGAAAGAATCGATGCTGTTATAATGTCCATTATACCCTAAATGGTCTACAGATTCAAAGCAATGCTTATCAACATCCGATGGCATTTTTCCAAGAAAATAGAAAAAAAATCTTAAAATTTGCATGGAACCCATAAGACTCCAAATAGCTACAGCAATCTTGATCAAGAAGAACAAAGCCGATTCCAAGCTGGGTTACAAAGATATAGTAATCAAAACCATATGGTAATGGCATAAAAAAGACGTAGGACACTAAAAAAAGAAAAAAAGAGAACAGAAATAAACCTGACTAACATTTTTACAAAGGCACTAAGAAGGGGCTGGCTCCATGGCCGAGTCATTAAGCTTTGCCAGCTCAGGGTTCTGCCAGTTCGGATCCTGGTTGCAGACCTAGCACCACTCCTCAGGCCATGCTGAGGTGGCGGCCCACATAGCACAACCAGGGGACCTACAACTAGAGTACACAACTATGTACTGGGGGCTTTGGGGAGAAGAAAAAGAAGATTGGCCACAGATGTCAGCTCAGGTGCCAATCTTTAAAAAGAAAAAGGCACTAAGAATACACAGTGGGGAAGGGATTGTCACTTCAATAAATGATGTTGAGAAAACACAATATCTGCATGTAAAAGAATGAAATTAGACTCCATATTATACCATGTACAAAAATCAACTCAAAATGGATTAAAGACTTACAAGTAAGACTTGAAGCTAACAACTCTTAGATGAAAACAGAGAAAAACTCCTTGACATTGTTCTTGGCCATGACCTTGTGGTTTCGACACAAAAGTATAAGCAAAAACAGAAAAATATAAACAAATGGAACTACATCAAAGTGAAAAGTTTCTGCATGGCAAAAGAAACAATCAACAAATAAAAAAGTAATCTATTGAATGAGAGAAAATATTTGTGAACCATATATACCATAAGAGATTACTATCCAAAATATATAAGAAGCTCATACAACTCAAAAGTTAAGTAAATAAATAAATAACCTGATTAAAAAACACTCAAAAGACATAAATAGACATTTTTCCAAGGAAGATACACAAAAGGCGAACAGACATGTGAAAAGATGCTCAATTTCACCAATCATAGGGAAAATGAAAGTCCAAACCACAATTAGACATCACCTCAAATCTGCTAAGATGGCTACTATCAAAAAGTCCAAATACATCATTTTGGTGAAGATCTAGAGAAACGTGACCACTTGAAGACTGTTGCTGGGGATGTAATTGATCAGCCGTTATGGGAAACACTATGAAGTTTCCTTAAAAAATTAAAAATGCAACTACTAGGGGCCAGCCCAGTGGTGCTGCAGTTAAGTTCACATGTTCTGCTTCAGCGGCTTGCGGTTTGCCAGATAGGATCCCAGTTGCGGACCTATACATTGCTTGTCAAGCCGTGCTGTGGCAGGCGTCCCACATATAAAGTAGAGGAAGATAGGTATGGATGTTAGCTCAGGGCCAGTCTTCCTCAGCAAAAAGAGGAAGATTGGCAGTAGTTAGCTCACGGGTAATATTCCTCAAAAGAAAAAAATCATTAAAACTCAAAAAAGTAGCACAAATCTCCCTGGTAATGGTAAATGTATAGCCATAGTTAAATCTGCAATATGGTAATGGTGGTGTATAACTCACAACTCTAGTTTACAAGGTAAAAAAGTCAACGTGGCAAAAATAACCAAAAATTCAATAATCTGTCATTAGTTACACAATACTAAAAAAATTTCAATTGTAGCAGCAAAAATCTAAAATTTGAGGAGGAGAAGAAACCAAAATATAAAGAATGTAAAATATATTGATGTTAAATTGTTAACAGTTCAAAACAGGATGTTATAAGTTTAAGGTATTTTATGTAAGCCTCATGGTAATCACAAAGAAAAATCTCATAGTAATTCTTCAAAAGAACATGATAAAAAGTCAAAGCATACAGTTACCAAAAACCTGAAAACACAAAAAAAGGACAGCAGGAAAAGGAAGAGAAACAAGGAACAATGGATATATAAAACAGCCAGAGAACAATTAATAAAATAGCAATAGTAAGTCCTACCTATATATAATTACTTAAAATTTAATCAAATTAAACTCTTCAATCAAAAGATAAAGAAAGGGTGAATGGATAAAAACAAGACCCAGTGATATGCTGCCTACAAAACACTCATCATAATTTTAAGGACACACATAGGCTGAGAGTGAAGGGATGAGAAAAGACATTTCAGCAAAAGTTAAACAAAAAAAGAAGTGGTAGCTATACTTATCACAGACAAAATAGACTTTAAACTAAACATGATCAAAAGAGATAAGATTATTACATAATGATAAAGGGATCAACACATCAAGAAGATAGAACAATTGTAAATATTTATGCACCCAAGATCTGAGTAGCTAAATATATAAAACAAAAACTAACAGACCTAAAAAGAGAAAGAAATAGCAATACAATAATTATTGGGGACTCTAATACCACATTCTCAACAGCAGATGGATCATTCAGACAGAATCAATAAGAAAACAGTAAATTTGAGCAACAGTATAGATCAAATGGACCTAACAAACATATAATGAACATTCTGTCCAGCAACAGCAGAATACACATTTTCTCAAGCTCATGTGAAATATTTTTCAACATATCATATGTTAGGCCACAAAATAAGTCATAGTAAATTTAGGAAGATTGCAATCATCCAACTATCTTCTCTGACCACAATGGCAAGAAACCAGCAATCAAAACAAGAGGAAAACTGGAAAATCCAAAATCCCATGGAAATTAGATAACATTATCCTGAAGAACCAATGGATCAAAAAAGAAATCAAAGAGGAAATAAGAAAAGTTTCTTGAGACAAATGAAAATGGAAACACAACATACCAGAATTTATGGGAAGCAGCAAAAAGAGTTCTAAGAGGGAACTTCAAAGCAATGAGCCCCTACATTAAGAAGCAAGAAAGATCCCAAATAAATGACCTAATTCTACATCTTTAGGAACAAGAAAAAGAACAAATTGAGCCCAAAGTTAGCAGAAAAAAAGAAAATCATAAAGATTAGAGCAGAAATAAATTAAAGAGGACAGAAAAACAATACAAAAGATTAGCCAAACTGAGTTGATTCTTTAAAAAGATAAACAAGCTCTTAGCTAGATTAACCAAGGAGAAAAGAGAAAGAACCCAAATCAAGAAAATTATACATTAGAAAGGAGTTAGCCTAGATTCACCAAGAAAAAAAAGACTCAGATAATGAAAATCAGAATTAAAAGAGAAGACGTTACAACTGATACCACAGACATTCAAAGGATCAAAACAGGCTACTATGAATATCTATATGTCAACAAACTGGACAACCTAGAAGAAATAAAAAAAAATTCTTAGAAACATACAACTTACCAAGAACAAATCAGGAAGAATTAAAAAATATGAATAAACCAATTACTAGTGAGGACATTGAACCAGTAATCAAAAATCTCCCAGCAAAGAAAAGCCCAGGATCAGATAGTTTCACTGGTGAATGGTACCAAACTTTAAAAAAGTCCTTCTCAAATTCTTCCCCAAAACTGAAGAGAAGTAAACACTCTCAAACTCATTTTACAAGGTCAACATTAACCTGATACCAAAACCAGAAATAGATATTACTAGAAAAGAAAATTACAAGCCAATATCCTTGATGAATATCGATGCACGAATTATCAATACAATACTAGTAAACTGAATCCAGCAGCGCATTAAAAAGATCATTCACCGTGTTAAAGTTGGGTTTACCGCTGGGATGCAAGAGCGTTTCAACATATGCAAATCAATCAATGTGGTGCATCACATTAATAGAATGAAAGAAAAGAATCCTGTAATCATCTCAATAGACACAGAAAAAGCATTTGACAAAATTTAGCATCCATTCATAATAAAAACTCAACAATTTAAACATGGAACATATCTCAACATATTAAAGGCCATATATGACAAGTCCACAGCTAACATCATACTCAATAGCAAAAGGGTGAAAGATTTTTCTCTAAGATTAGAAACAGGACCAGAGTGCTCACTCTCACCACTCCTATTCAACAGAGTACTGGAAATCCTAGCTAGAGCAATCAGGCAAGAAGAAGACACAAAAATTATCAGAATTGGAAAGAATGAAATAAAATTGTTCCTAGTAGCAGATGACATGATTTTATATGGAGAATATTTTAAAGATCCAACCAAAAATCTGTTAAATCTAATCAATACATTGAGTAAAGTTATAGGATACAAAGTTAATATACAAAAATCAGTAGCATTTCTTACACAAACAGTAAAATTTCTGAAAAAGAAACAAAGACATTGATCCAATTCACAATAGCATCAAAAACAATAAAATACTCAAGAACAAATTTAACTAAGGAGGTGAAAGATCTCTGCTGAAAACTACAAAACATTGATGAAGGAAATCAAAGAATGCAAGTGGAAAAGTATTCTGTGTTCATGAATCTGAAGAATTAATATTGTTAAAATGTCAATAGTATCAAAAGCTATCTATAGATTCAGTGGAATCACTATCAAGTTTCTAATGGCGATTTTTACAGAAATAGAAATAATACTCCTAAAGTTTACATGGAATGACCAAAGACCCCAAATAGCCAAAGAAATTCTGAGAAAGAAGAACAAAGCTGGAAGAATCTCAGTTCCAGATTTCAAGATATAGTATAAAGCTATCGTCACCAAAATATTACAATACTGGCATAAAAACAGATGAGTAGAAGAGCTTTGAGAGCCCAGAATACACCCAAGCTTGTGTGGTCAACTAATATCTGACAAGGGAGTTGAGAATGCTCCATGGTGAAAAGACAGTCTCCTCAATCAATGGTGCTGGGATGATTGCATATTCACATTTAAAAGAATGGAACTGAGGTCATGTCTTACACCACTTGCAAAAATTAACTTGAAATGGATTAGGCTTAAATGTAGGACCTGAAACAAGGAGATTCCTAGAAGAAAACTTAGGAATAAAGCTCCTTGACACGGATCTTGCAATAAACTTTTGTATATGGATTTTTTTGACGCATAAAGCACAGGAACAAAATAAAAAATAAACAAGTGGGACTGCATCAAACAAAAAAGCTTTTGCATGGCAAAAGAAACCATCAACCAAGTGAAAAGACAACACTTGGAATTGGAAAAAATATTTGCAAACCATGTATCTGATAAAGCATTAATATCCAAAACATAAAAACTCATACAACTCAGTGGCAACAAACAACGAAATTAAAAAGTGGGCAAGGGATCTGAATAAACATTTGTCCCAAGATATACGAAAGGCCAACGTACATAAAAATATGCTGAACCTCACTTGTTATTAGGAAAATGCAAAGGAAAATCACAAGGAGATATTATCTCATGCCTGTTAGAATGACCATGGTCAAAAAGACAACAGTTAAGAGATACTGACCTGGATGTGGAGAAAAAGGAATGCCTGTGCCCTGTTAGTGAGATTGTAAATTGGTACAGTCGCTGTGAAAAACAGTATGGAGGAGTCTCAAAAATTAAAAATAGAACTACATTATAATTCAGCAATTTCACTTTTGATAATATATCCAGAAGAATAAAAGCATAAACCCAAAGTTAAAATAATACTCCAAAGTAACCCCATTGTTAGCCTCCAATATGGTTCTTTTTGCTTATCATCACCTAGAATATCAATACAGATTACAAGATATCCTGCTAAAACTGTATGCTGCTTAGTTTCATATTTGGAGATGTCTTATAAATGTCATGGCAATAAAGTATTCTTTTATATTTTGATTTTAATACTCAACTTCAAGTCTGTGTTCTTCGTTTAGGTTCATTAATGCTGCTCTGTTTGTGATTATCAATTTTATAGAATATTCCATTGCACGTTTTGCACTATTCCTTGTATTAAACTAAAAAGTCGAATCTAGTACACAGGGTATCAAGTCTTGAGGCACATTTTTCCCCAAAATAGTTCTCTCCAATTTACACAAACTCCAGCAGTGTTAGAATTTTAATTGTTGCCAAAGTAATGTGTGGGCATACTTGAATCCCTCGTTTGTTCAATTTGCATCACCTTGACCTCTAGTGAGCTTGACATGCTTTTAAAATGTCTGGTAACATTTTGATCTTCCTCTTCTGTGAATTGCATGTTGGTATCCATTTCTCTTTTCCTATTTATTTAGGTATTCATCTTTTCCTATTGAATTTTTTGGAGTTTTAAAAGGCTTGTTCTTTATACCAATCCTTTTTCCATCACGTATGTTGTCTATATTTTCTTCTGATATGTCTTTTGTGTTTTGACTTTGAATATGTTGTCTTAGTTGTTATTGCTGCTGATTGCAATAATTATGTTAATATGCACTTAAATATTGAGGGAAAACCTCCTCATCTTCAGCTCTCTGCCGGCACCATGAAGCCCATCATAAACATCACTCGGCCTACCTGGGACGGACACCATGACCTGAAAAAGAGATGGTGGTGGGGAGGGGGTGAGACGGGAAATGGAGTCCAGTTGTGTTACTAAGCCCCGACTTCTGAACCAGTCTTCTCTGTAGGGATTTTAATTCAACTTGGCAGTTTGGGCTCATTCATGCCCCTCTTCTCACTGGTCACACTCTGGCATACTGCCGTATGAGGTTCACTCTGTGGTGGAAGTTCCTTCTTTAGGTTTAGAGTGACACTTCTTCCATCCTGGGAAAAAATGAAGCCTATTAAAGGAAAATGCCACAGATAAAATTATTTTTGTGGCAAAAAGAGGGGAGATCATGCATGCATGTATGAATACCTGCTAATGTACTCCATTCACGTGTGGAGATTCTGCCCAAATCTGAGCCCTTTTGTTGAACTAAGTGCTATGGACTGAATATCTGTATCCCCTCAAATGAATATGTTGAAATCCTAGCTGCCAATATAATACTTTTGTAGATGATTATGTCATAAGGAGGCAACTCTTAAAAGGGATTAATGTTGTTGTAAACGAGATGCCAGAAAGCTCCCTTACCCCTTCCACCATGTGAGGACACAACAAGACTATGGTCATCGATGAACCCTCACCAGACATCAGATCTGCAAGACCTGATCTTGTAGTTTTAGCACCCAAAACTGTGAGAAATAAATTTTTGTTTTTTAAGCCACCCAGTCTGTGAATTCTTGTTATAGCAGCTGAATGGACTTACACCAAGGAAAGTATCCTTTGAGAAGTTGGAAAAGATCACAGCCCCCAGTACAAGGTAGACGTGCAGACAGGGAAACTGCGGAATGCAGAAATTATGCAATGTCGACAATTTGCTGCTTTGGGGCCTACTGTAGAAACAGTTCAGAGCTGGGAATGTCTGGGTCATAAGGAGAAGGTCTCTCTGATCGCTCACCAGGGGAAGCTGGTGATAACGGCCCCAAATATGACGGGACACTAGACAAGTTCTTTCCTATGCTAAGGAAGGAGAAGTCACCACAAACCTGGAAACTATTCAGTGTATACTCCAGCACAGCTCCAAATCCAAATCTTGTCTATGGTCTTGTTTCACTCTTCCTCAAAGCTTCTCTGAAGAACAAAAGGTTCCCTCAAGTTTTGAGGGGAGGGTGAAAGCAGGGTGGTAAGCATCTTATATAAGCTTCTCTCCCATAATCAACTTAAAAACTAGTCTCAGAAACACACCCAACCAGAGACAGTGGAGAAGGCAGACCCTAACCCCCCACACAGGCTCTCTGACCACACGTAGCAGCTTAACATCTGGTTGTCCTGGCCGCTCTCACATCACAGGACAAAGATAGTATGATAACAAGCAGGAGACACTGCTTCAAAGTCCATTCTGCAGACTGCAACTCGGTCTTCCTTATAATCTGGCTAAGGCATAATGGGAAGTGGGGGAGAAAGGTGATACATAGGTGGGGGGATGTTCCTGTTGTTGGATCTTTGCAAGCCAGCTGTTCCAGTCTGGTTCAAGCTCGCTATAAGCAGAGTATTCAGTCGGCAACCATATCCACCTGCACAATCATCTGGGCCACCCCTTGCCAGACCCCTTCCCTCCCATCCCCCAGGGACTTAGTGGAGGGCTCTCCCTTTTCCATACAAATGTGGCCCTCCTGGTTCAAGAAGTAATTGGCTGTGCCCCTCTTCCATGAAAAAATGAATTGTACACAGCAACTGCTCAGCCTTCTCTTGAAGGGTGTGAAAACACCACAGAGGACAAGTGAAGGAAACAGAGGGAGGCGTGAACTGTATGTGACTCCTTATGACAGGCCTGCTTCCCCTTGGCTGGCGAACTCTCCTATATGTGCTCCATTTAAAAATGATGTGACATGAAACATGGCAAACCACAGATAATCAATGTTAAAACTAATGCCAACAGTTCAAACATCCAATGAGGTAGCAGGATGTCAAACTAACATGCAACAGTCAGTAGCATTCATGTAACAAACAGTAGCCACAGCATATAATAGATGAATAGACCTTATTTACAATAGAAATAAGGAAAGATAAACTGAAAAAGCTACCAAGAAATGACCTGGACCTCTATACACAAAAGTACAAAATAACCTATAAATGCATAACAAACACAGAGACAGGATGGTCCTCTCTGCTAAGTTCAACCATAAAACCTGGACAACCATAAAAGAAGAAATTTAGTGAGAACTCTGAAAGGTGGTAAGAAGAAGGCAAACTGACTTGGGACTTCAGGACTGGAGGAACAACACAGTGACAGGGTGTCTTACCCCCCAACTTTAGAAGGAGACCCAGATTCAGTAATCTCAGATCCTGACCTGCCAACAGAACTCAGCGCAGGTAGGCTTGTCCTCCTCCAGATGTAATGAGTCTCAGGAATTGTTCCAAATTAGCACAGCAACACTCCCAAGGGGGTCTTTGGAAAGTGTCACTAACAAAGGAAACAAAGAGAAGATTCTCCTGCCCTGTCACCCATGAGACTTTCCTCCTTTCCCTGGAGGTACCAAGCCTGCTGGGCAGCAGCAAGAGGCACTTTGCCCACTGGAGGGGACAAAATGACTTCCTCCTAGGTTTTTAGGTTCTGTGGCTGCTCTGCAGATTAAGTTTGCGTGAGACAAATTAACAAAAGAAAATAAATTGATTACACAGTAATTTAACTATGGCTTGAATTTCATAAAATATAACACTCAAGAATGTAGCCAGATGACTCAGATTTTTTTCAATTTTTACCAATTTATTAAAGTAATGTTTCTCTAATAAACACTAACCGCCACTTGAGTGAGATTCATAATCATTCTTGTGATTGTGTTCACAAATTAGAGACAGTTTACTTACCCCTACTGCTGTGAATAAAATCAATTTTGTCAGTGCTGTTGGCACGTCATAACTGAAAATTCTGTAAAGTTGAGATTTGGGCCTACAAAACGCTATTTAAGAGAGCAGGTGGGTCTTGACAGTAAAGACAGTACCAAAAGCTGCATTAAGAACTTCATCCAGGCAGTTTGCTGTGACAAAACTTCAATGCTATCATACATTGTCTGGGATTTCTTCAAGGTCCTTTTCATTCCTCTGAGAAATGATGATTCACTTCCATCCTGCTCTGTGTGCTGCCAGCACTTTTTCTTTAATTCACTGGAAGATCAAGACCCCTCTGAAATTTCTCCAGTCATAACTACATTTGAATGTAAAAGCAGCCCACTAAAAGGTGAGGCAAGACAAGTCACTATGATAACTCCAGCATGGGGTCCATCTTTTGTGACAGCTCCAGCTGGAAAGTGCACATGGATGTCTGTGTTGTTAAGATCAAAACTTCCAGAAGCACAGGGCAGATGGTATTTCTCGGCATTGCTGCAGAGCCTACTAATAGCAAGATGGGTGGACTCTTCTCATGATATCCCCTAGCTGAGCAGTTAGAGTTAAATGACCTTCACCATCCATTCAACTTGCCTCCACAAATATGATTTCTCCACCTAAGGGAGTCCAAGCCAAACTTATTGCCATTCCTGGTTGACTCAAATGCCCATTTTATCTATCTGGAGCCCAAAGATGTCTTTTGGAGCATAGAAATCAATCAAAATTGGCATTTCAGGTGGTAGGGCCAAGTAAGTGCTGTCATTGATAGATTCAGATTTTGCGTCTTCTAAGATGTTTTCTCTGTAAATTTCTTTCTCATTCACATCAAAATGGTCCAACTTGACTTCCTTATATTGTTCTTTTCCCACCTTCACAGCAACAGCTGGGCAAATGGCCCCAAACCAGCTATCCAGAGAATGACCCCCTGCCTCTCTGGTACACCTGGTGAAGATGTGAAGAGGAGTAACCTGAGAGATCTGAATCTGCTGAGGACTCAGCCCATGCTGTTCCAGTTGCTTTGGGATCAAGTGCTTGCTGGCAATCTATCTTCTCTTGTGTATACCCTGGCACCTGAATGTCCTCATTCTGTCCAAGAAGACAGGTGGAGTAGTAGCAGTGGTATTGGCGATAGTCATTAAAATAACTTGGGAGAGGTTAAAGCCCACATTTAGAGACTGATTTGTGAAGCTATGGTTTTGTTCATGATCCAATACCTCAAGCAGAGCTGCTGCAGGATCACCTGGACACAACTTTTTCTAATTTGTGAACCTCATCTAATAGAAACACCAGATTGTTAACCTCAACGGTCTTCAAGTCATTGATTGTATGACCAGGTATACTGCCAACATAGGTGTGCCTGTGTCCTCCAATGTCAGACTATTCACGTTCTCATCCAAATACAATCTTGTGGAAATCTCGATCTAGAGTCTTGGCCACAGACTTTCCAACATTGTTTTACCAGCTCTAGGAGGGTCAGCAAAGCAAAGAGTGGGCCCTTCAGATTGGTTTTCAGCTGTTTGACAGCCTAATATTCCAAAATTCTGTCCTTCAATTTTTCAAGGCAAAATGCTTATTATCCAGAAGAATTTGGGCTTCTTGAATGTCTGGATGGTCGGTTGTACTTTTGTTCCAGAAAGTTCCACCATAAATTCTAAATAATTTCTAATCTGAACATATTCTGGCATTGCTTGAAGCATCTTTTTAGTCTTTTTCTCTTTTTGACACAGACCTAATGGGCTTCTTCTGACATATTGGATGCTCACTTTTTCTTCTAGCATGACAATATCATGATTATCTTCTTCCTCATGTTCATCTTTTAAAGTACCTAGGATGCGGGCCAGCCCGGTGGTGTAGCAGTTAAGTGCTCACGTTCCGCTTCAGCAGCACAGGGTTTGCAGGTTCGGATCCCAGGCATCGCTTGGCAAGCCATGCTGTGGTAGGCATCCCACATGTAAAGTGGAGGAAGATGGGCATGAAGGTTAGCTCAGGGCCAGTCTTCCTCAGCAAAAAGAGGACAATTGGCAGCAGATGTTAGCTCAGGACTCTTCTTCCTCAAAAAATAAAAAAAATAAATAAAGTACCTAGGATGTGTGAAATCCTATTGAGGCATATTCATATAATGCATTTATTATTATCTTTCTTGCTTTTTCTGTTTTATTATTATTATTATTATTATTATTATTATTTTTAGGAAGATTAGCCCTCATTAACATCTGCCACCAATCCTCCTCTTTTTGCTGAGGAAGACTGGCCCTGTGCTGACATCCATGCCCATCTTCCTCTACGTTATATGTGGGACTCCTGCCACAGCACGGCTTGATGAGCGGTGCATAGGTCTGCACCCAGGATCTGAACTGGTGAACCCCGGGCCACTGAAGGAGAACACGCAAACCTAACCACTGTGCAACCAGGCCGGCCCCAAGTTTTCTGTTTTTTTAAAGCAATTTCAATTCTTGCATTGGTTTCACAAGCAGTGGTATCATCATCTTGGACAGTTCCTCCAGAGTCACAGTATCTTAAATTTGGAGCATCATGAGTTTTACTTCCAGGAGCCCTACTAAGTTCTCACAGTGAAGAACCATGAAGAAACTCTGATGTTTCTGGCACGGGAGGGTGGGGGAGAAAGGTTACCATTTTGAAAGGATTTTGAAATATCCCCTGAGTGTGATCCGTAATAGAAGCCTCCACAGCAGGGGAAAAGAGTACCAAGCCTTATCCCACGTGGGTGAAGGGCAATTAACCAACTGCAGCCCCCTGTAGCCTTCCTGTCTCATCTAAAGAGTTCAAAGAAAAGAAAAAAAAAAGCTTAGAAACACTTGTGAAGGTCACAACCCAGGGACACAGGCCCACTAAAAGATTTAATTATATCCCCTCCCTTAACACCTTCCTACCGTGTCCCCAGGGCTGCAGTATAGTGATGGGATCATAGCTGAAAGAGTTGCAAGGCATAGGCTCTGTTTAAGGAGGAGATTTAGGGGAACCTAAAGACACAGGAAACACAAAAACAAGGACACTAGAGGAAATTGAAGCCTCTGACATGCACAGCTACGGTAAATATTAAACACAGCCCAACACCTAGCCAGATGAGCATAAAACTTCACACTAAAGGTTTATTTATTTCAGTTCCTATTTCCTAATACAGCATGTGTGGCTTTCAACCAAAAATTACAAGGCATGCTAAAAGGCAAGAAAAAACAGTCTAAACAGACAAAGCAAGCATCAGATCCACATTCACATTGACACAGGTTTTGGAAGTATCACACATAGAATCCAAAATAACCATGATTAGTATGTTAAGGGCTCTGATGGAAAAAATAGATGGCACACAAGAACAGATGAGGAATGTCAACAGACAGAGGGGAATTCTAAGAAAGAATCAAAAAGGAATGTTAGAAACCAAAAACACTACAAGAAATGGAGAAGGCCTGTGATTGGCTCATCTGTAGATTGCATACGGCCAAGGAAGGAATATGTGAGTTTGAATATATGTCAATAGAAACTTTGCAAACTGAAATGCACAGAGAAAAAGAAAAAAAATTTTAAAGCCCAGACTATCCAAGAACTGTGAGACAGTTTCAAAATATGTCGCATGTGTAATTGGCATACCAGAAGGAGAAAAGAGAAAGAACAGAGTAGAAAAATATTTGAAGTAATAATGGCCAAGGATGTTCCAAAATTAATGACAGGTTAACCATAGATTGTAGAAGCTCAGAAAAGACCCCAACAAGATAAATACTAAAAAAGTCTATACTTGGACATATCGTCTTCAAACTGTAGGAAACCAAAAGATATATCTTGAAAGAATCCAGAGGAAAATAAACACCCTACATCTAGAGGAACAAGGATGAGAATTGTGGGATTCTCATCATAAACCACGCAAGCAAGAAGAGAGTGGAGTGAAATATTTAAAGTGTTGAAAGAAGAAAAAACACCACCCACCTAGAATTTTATATCTAGTGAGATTATCATTCAAAAGTGAAGGAGAAATAAAACCTTTCTCAGACAAACAAAAACTGAGGGAATTCATCAGCAGCAGACCTGCTCTGCAATAAATAGTTTTTAAAAGTTCCTCAGGGAGAAGGAAAATGATAACTTGGATCTTCATTAAAAAGAGGAAGAGAAGGAATAAATTAAGGTAAAATGAAACTTTTATTTTTCTTATTCTCAATTGAGCTAATAATAATAGTGACGATGTATTGGGTGATTATAGTATATGGATAAGTGAAAGGAATGAAAACAATGTTACAGAGGACTTACATTACTTATAAACGTATATTACAAACTCTACAGCAACCACTGAAATTTTTTTTAAAGAACAATTGATATAGTAAGAGATGAGAGAAAATGGAATCATAGAAAATGCTTGTCTAAAACCAGAAAACGCAGAAAAAGAGAAGAAAAAAGAATAGATATAATGAATAGTAAACAGTTATAGACATTGTAGATATGAGTCCTACCGTATTTTAAAAAAATCGCTAAATATAAATCGTGTAAATTCACCAATTAAAAAACAGAGACTGTCAGTGGATAAAAAAACAAGACCCAATTAAATGTTGTATACAAAATGCCCACTTTAAAAATAAAGATACAGATAGATTACAAATAAAGACAGAAAAAAATGTACCCTGCTAACACTAACCAAAAGAAAACAGGAGTAACTATATTAATTTCAGACAAAGCAGACTTCAGAACAAGGAAAACTATCAGGGATAAAGAGGGGTATTACATAACCATAAAGGGTCCATGCTCCAACAAGACACACAGTCCTCAACATGTATACATCGAACAACATAGTGTCAAAATATGAGGCAAAAACTGGTAGAACTGCAAAGAGAAATAGCTGAATCCATTGTTATGTTTGGAGATTTCACCCTCTCTCTCAGAAATGGACAGATTCAGCAGGCAGAAAATCAGTATAGATGCAGTTGACCTGAACAGCACCATCAGTCAACGTGGTCTAATTGACATTTTGTAGAGTACTTCATCCGATAATACTCATTCTTCTCAAACGCTCATGGAACATTCACCAAGATAGACCACGTTCTTGGCCACAAAACACACTTTAACAAAAATAAATAGAGATTGTACAAAGTATGTTTTCAGACCATAATGGAATTAAACTAGGAATCAATTACAGAAGGATAGCTGGAAATCCTAAAATGTTTGGAGATTAAACAACACGCTACTAAACACATTGGTCAAGGAAGAAGTCTCAAAGTATTTTAAACTAAATGAAAATTAAAATAGAACTTATTAAAATTTATAAGGTATAGCAAAAGCAGTACTTAGGGGGAAATTGATAGCATTGAATGCATCTATTTGAAAAGAAAGATTTGATATTTCTGAGGGACCTGATTTACTTACCTGATTGATGTCTCTCTCTTTCCGAAATATTGGGAAACATGGACTCCTCTTTAGGTAGCAGAGTGACAGAAGAAGGAGCCCCACCCCACACAGGAAGGCAGGGATGGGAATACCTAGGAACTCAAGCTGGAGCTCAGCCATGGTGCATTAACATTCCTCAGACAAAGAGGGTGATCTGCATCACCAGAAGTGCACTGCCACCTCAGGCAGCTGGGCGTTAAGAGTGCACATTCTAGACTAGAGTTCCAGGCCCACATCACAGAGCTTTAGCATAGACACCAAAGGTTCTTGAAGGTCGGGGAGGGGAAAACACAGAAGTGATGAACCCACAACCCTTCCCCCACCATCCAGGCCAGCAAATCAGTCCACCCCTCTGAGGCCCTTTAGATCCTTCCAACTTACCTTCCAACTCCACATGTTCACCATAGCATATATTTCACCTTGGTGAAATTTTCTATTTATTCTGTTACCCAGCTGTTACCTAAGAGCCTTTTATTGCTTGGTGATCTCCTTTTGGACCCCCACGTCATCTTTGAAAGTCGGTCCTGTGCCCAGGGATTTACATCCCCAAGATCTACTCGGCCTTCAACTAAAACTTCCCCTCATACATGATGTGTTTTTACCTGTATGAAACCACAAATACACTCAGCAGCAGCCCCACCTCCCGTTATCTCCTCAAAAGAATCCACTATCACCCAAAAGCATGAGAGAACAGAGTAGTCTGTATCAACCAACAGAAAGCATGAGAAAGAGGGCCACAAGGGCGTGGCACATCCGTGGACCCAGGGCAAACAACTTGAAAATGTTTGGTAGTTCTTCTTTTCCCCGAATCCCTCTTAGGCTAGTCAGCCTCTAAAGGTTCTCAAATCTGGCCCCCTCCACCCATACGGTGTCTCACCCTGCTGCTCCCTCTTTTTCTCTGCCAAAGCCCGTCCTCCCAGCAAAATTTTAAACTTTTCCATTATTTTACAGAGCAATTGTGCTGGACCATGACCTGCAGGGTCAAACTCATCTTGATTTAGGGACTAGGCTTCTCTTTAGCATAACTTCTAGTGAGCACAGTTGTAATCATATTTGACAGTACCTTTAGATTTTTTTTGAATCACACCTATGGTTACTTCTTCCATGAAAGGTTTTATGATTTTTTTCCCCATCTACTTTCTATCTTTTCCCCAAAATTCCCATTGACATCTCTGTAGCTTTTTAAACAATAATGTCCTTTTTGTTGATGGTGTATATATGTTTATTTCATCTCCCCCCACACTAGCTAGTCATTTAATAGTTATAACTTTTACAGCTTCATTGTTCAGTGCTAAACTGCTGGAATGAAGCCCTGTGTCATGTCCTCCCTTTGCCTGCCCGCATTCCCTCGCTGAGTCTGATGAATCTATCTTGGCCGCAGACACCCAATCCTTTCCCTCCCATGTGAGAGGGTTTACCAGTAATGACAGCTCCTTTCTTTCCCTGTCTTCTCCCTCATCCACAGCTTCACCATCGTCTCTACCCAAAAGGAAGGTACACTTCAAGCCCACCCCTCTCATGTACCCTCCCTCGACTGCAGGAGGTCTCTGTTCAGACAAATCCCTCTATGTATCTTTGCTTCTCTGGCATTGTTTTTTTTTTATAGCAAGTCTGGTCCTGACTGCCCCTAAGGTCCCCAGGACTCATGATTGTCAAATCATCCTTTAAAGTCTGAGCAAGATCAGCTCCACCAACAATAGTTTCAGGTGGGGCCAGCCCCATGGTCAAGTGGTTAAGTTTGCACACTCCGCTTTGGTGGCCCAGCGTTTCACCGGTTTGGATCCCGGGCGCGGACATGGCTCATTCATGGACATCCATGTGTGCGTGTGTGTGTGTGTGCTGATATAGAGAGAAAGGGGAGGGAGGGAGCGGAGACAGAGAGAAAGTGGAGAGATATCGAAAATGGGTCAAAATACTAATGGGTACACCTGGATAAAGGGTATATGGTTGTTTACCATCCATGCAACTTTTCCACAAGTTTATCTTTAAATAAATACATTTTATAAATGGACCATTGGCTGTTGTCCCAAATTTTGCCTAACCTTTGAAATTTCTGGCTTTGATTCCCGCACCTGCCATCGCTAGCCTACCCAGACCCCAGAAGTGTGCAGTGGTGACTTTAAAACAGTTGTCGCAGGTTCTGTCCCAGGCAAGAAACCCTGGATCCTCTTTGCACATTTAAAGTGTGCTAACATTTCAACAGGGTTTCACAAAATACTGGAAAAGAGCATCCCCCCCAATTTTTTTTTAAAAAATTATACATAATATAAAACAAGAACCAAAGGAAAGAACAAAATATTCAACATGTGTACAGCATGAAACCCTTAATTTCTTCCTTATCTGGTGCCACTGGGTCGTCCGTCTTCTGGGGTTTTGTGGTGTGAGTTGGTTTGCCGGCACTGCCTCTGCTCTGCTAGTCAGTTACCACTCCTGCACCGGATTTCCGTCTTCAAAAATTGTGTTGACATCTTTTGTCATATCTTCTCCCCTTCTTGTCATCCTCAAGGGCCTTATTCTTTTTAAATCCTTTACTTGTTTTAGCAGCTTTATTGAAATATAGTTCACATACCATACAACTTACCCATTTAAAGTGTACAATTCCATGATTTTTAGTGTATTCACAGATGGGTAACCATCACCACAGTCAATTTTAAAGCATTTTCATGACTTCAAAAAGAAACTTCATAACCTTTAGCTGTCATTCCCCTGTCCTCTCATCCCCCCAGCCCTAAGCAACCACTAGTCTACTTCCTCTCTCTCTAGATTTCCCTGTTGTGGACATTTCATATGAATGGAATCATATGAGGTTATTTGTGACTGGCCTCTTTCACTTCTGCATAATGTTGTCAGGGTTTGTGCATATTGTAGCATGTATCAGTACTTTTTATTGCCAAAAAATATTACATTGTGTGGATATACCGTAATTTATTTACCCATTCGTCAGTTGATGGACGTTTAGGTTGTTTCCGTCTTTTGACCGTTATGAATAATACTGCTATGGACATTTGTGTACAAGTTCTTGTGTGGACATATGTTTTCATTTCTCTTGAGTGTATAGCTAGAAGTGGAATTTCTAGGTAATATGGTAATTCTGTGTTTAACTTTTGAGGAACTGCCAGATGGTTTTCCAAAACAGCTGCACCATTTTTCATACCCACCAGCAGCATAGAAGGGTTTCAGTTTCTCGGCCTTCAAACACTTGCTATTATCTAACTTTTTGATTCTAGCCATCCTGTGTGTGAAGTGCTATCTCACAGTGGTTTTGATTTGCATTTCCCTGGTGACTAATGATGTGGAGCATCTTTTCATGTAATATTTTACTTTTGGGGAAGGAGAGGAGATAAAAAAGTGTTTGATCTCCTGTGTTTAACTCATCATACAGTAGCTCGTTTTAAATGTATTACAGGAAAGAAACTTTCTTCTAAATCTTTGAAAGCACTTGCATGGTGATGTGAAGTCCTTATCACATGTACAGTTTTCTCCTTCTGTGCTCTCTACGTGCTGCAGTCACTGTGTGACTGAGGGACTGCAACACCGTGCACTGCATTTGCTTAGGAAGATTCCTTTCTGCGTGGGGTGGAGGGAGGAGTTAACTCAGTGACTTCTCAGGCTTGACTACAGGGCTGAGCAGAACTGATGGCCAGAGCATCTGAAGCTCAGTGCGTTTCCTCCCCATGGCTCTGTCCATCTGTTTTGGGTCAGTGAGCTCCACAGGTAGTAAATGTCAAAGAAACGTGAGAGCTGTGACATGGGCACAAAGCATACACCTGAGAGACGGATGGCAGGATGTTCCCATGGGCTTTTGCCCCTTAACCGTACTGTAGGAGACGGGCCGTATCACACGTGCCAGATGATAACTGTGAAAGTGGGGTAAGGGGTACCTGGGAAGTCCCACTGCTCTTGTGCATGTTTAAACATTTCTGTAATAGAAAGCTTAAAATAATGAAAGAAGCTGGGTGTCTCCTAAAGAGAGGGAGGGGACGAGAGGATACCTGGCAAGGGGGCTCAGTCCGTCAAGACGAGGGTTTAGCTCTCTCAATAAGGACATTTCAGGAAGTGTAATCATTGAGGTTAGGAAGGAAACCTCTTTTCATATAACAGGAAAGAAGGAAAGGAGGAACGGGAAAAGGTTTTTGTGAAGGTTTATTGACGGAAAGTTCCTGTCTCCTGACTTCTAGTTCCTCTGTGATCAGTGGTCCAGCACATCTACTGAGCAAATGGAGACAGCCTAAATTTGAGGAAAGTGAAGGAGATTTGAAATAAATTTGAGTGTCCCTGGAGAGAGAATGGAATAAGGAAACAGCGACCTAAGCTCCATTTGTCTTGTTCTCATGTTAGTAAGCATGGGATAATTCTTTGTGGAATGAGTGAGTGATTTCCAGCTAGTGCTGGGGCTGAATTTACTGTGGCATCGGTAGACTCCATTGTGAGATTTAATCCAATAGTGATCAGTTAGTTATAGGAAGGCATTTCTGGGAAAGGCAGAGAGATGGGATTTTGCCAGACAGGCAGGATTAAAAGGGATTGGATGGGGCCCATTAGTAGCGGAGCTTTTTAAATGTTGGTTAGCTGACAGACCATCGAGTCTACCCCGGAGAGGGAGGAAATGTAAACAAGAGCTTGACCGACAGACAAGGAGTAAGTGGAAAAATGAAGGGCCTGGAGTTGAAAAGTTAACAAGGGGCATATGAATCAGAAGAATGAGAGACGAGGCCAAGGGGTGGAATGTCCGACTGTAATAATCTGGATGGCTGAAGTGTTCCTGGTGATAAGCTCTGCAGTGTGGCAGTAACTACACTGGAATGGAAGTAAAGGACCCTAAGATGAGATGATGTAGAAACTGAGAGGCTGGTCTTTGGCTGGTCTATCCACATCGATGGTAGAGCCCTCCATGGCCGCCTCACCTCTTCAAGTCTCCTGCCCTGGGCCCCATCCCCCTCCCAGGACCTCCACAGAATCTGCATTCTTTCTTTGACCTCAAGTTTCAGACATTGTGGGTTCAATGGCATAACTCTGGACAAGAAGATACAAGTGTGGAGTGAGAGAGGCTGTAGTGGACACCGGTTTTGTTTTTGGTTTTTGTTTTAACACCTAGCATTCACAAGCCTTTCTGGGAAAACTACCTCCAGTGCCCTCTGGGATACTCACCCCATTTGTGTGGTGTGTGTGTGTGTGCGCGCGTGCGTGTTCGGTTTTGTTACAATAGTTACCATTATACTTGTATCTTTTCTAATGTCCTCAAATTCCTTTCCCTTACTCGGAGTCTTATTTCGTTTGTCACCTATATCTTGACCCCCTCTTATTACTTATAGAACAATCATTTTATTCTATTTTTCCATTTTTCTCCTCCCTTCCATTTTTAAAATCATGTTGTTTTTAGAAAACAAAATTGGTATTTTATTTTTCCACCCTTGTAGCCATCTTTATTTTACTTAGACGTCTACAACTTAATGTATTTAATGCTCACCATCATAATGCTGTTTGAATTTTGCCCCAGTTGACACTCAGCCAATTTTTGAGTCCCAGTCTGTCTAAGTGGAGTTGCCTTTCCTCCAAACCCCTATTTTAAGGGTGGGTATGTGTGCAGTCCATGGTGAGACCCCCATATATCTGTAACCTGGTGCACAGTCTGGGACTCACCTCTGGTTCATGAGCTGCAGATGTTCTGGGGGAGACCAGCCATGGCTCCACCAAGACCGTGAATATCAGAGGCGGCACTTCCATCCTGATAGGTGAACTGTACACACTAAGGGCAAGATCTTGTATATTCCTATTAAGCATAGATGGAAGGAAGGCAGCAAGATCACCTTCCCCAAAGAGGGGGATGCCATGCCTGATGACCTCCCTGCAGATATTGTTTAGTATTCAAAGAACAGCCCAGTGCCTTTTTGGAATAAGGCATCAGTGTGCTGTGCAGTGCCTGGATCAGCCTCAAGGTGGTGATGCCTGGATCAGATTGAGGAGGGGGCAGGGGGAACAGGACAGGGTCACCATATGGATGATGAGGCATAAAGCTTTGTTCTACCAGCAAGGTCCTCCTTTCCCCTCTTCATTTTTTCTTCCCTCCTCGCTTACTCCAAGTCATCTTTTCCTCACTCTCCGCTTTATTTTATCCTGGGAGGTAGGTGGCTACCTGGTCAACATTGTTACTACTGGCAGCTGAGTGATGCTTTTGCTCTGCAACAAAATATCATTTGGCAGTCTGAAGAAATACCTACAGAGGGGAACCACTTCCCCCAGGTGCCTTTCCAGTAGGGAAACCTCAATGTAAAGTTTAAAGTATTCTTCCCTAACACATTAATATGACTCGCATGACAGATTCTTAAGCCGCGTCTGTGCTGTTCCTAGCCCCTCCCCCACCAGCCCAGGATCCACTGCAGCAATACCCTCCCCCACCCCCCAAATCCCATTCAGGGTTCACCCACCTGTGGGGTCCTCTGGTCACTGACCTCTAAATCATGATGAAGCCACTGTTTTTTCTTCATTGTTGTTTTATGAATTGCATACCTATTCTTGACCCTCTTCGGATAGAGAACACCTGTCTTCCCTACTCTCTGAAGGATGTAAAACATTCAGTGAGCGGAAGGTGTGAGCTGCTCTACACTTTCGTTAAGGCTAAGCGAAGAGGCAGGAGGCAGAGCCCACCTCCTCAAACTTCATCAGGGAGGAAATGGGCTTTTGGGGGCACGTGATATCTCTTTGTCAACAAGAGCTCCAGAGCACTGGTGACCTTTTAGAAGCCAGAGGAAGCAATCAGTAAGAGCTGAACTCACTCCTCCTTTTCCCTAAGCACAAGCCCTGAGTTACCTGAAACCCATGCCCCCAACACAGGACACAGAAAAGACATCACTATTATTAGAGAATCATTTATTGGGGAGAATTAATATTCTCCACAAGAAGGAATTATTTTGCGGTGGGAAATTTTCCGCTCTCGAAACGCTGGAAAAGCGTTTTCTGTTGACATAGAGACGGATCCCTAAACATAGTGCCTTTAGCAGTGGTGAGAACAGCTGGAGGCCCCTGGGCCGGCTTGACGCCTGCAGGTGGAGCTTGGATGGGGCACATGCTCCCTGCGGGGCACAGATAAGGGACGCTTCTGATCCAATAGCTGATCTTTAAACGCCATGACTTTCTGAGGGTGTCTGTTCTGGTCCCTGATCCGTCTAGAACATGTAGGATAATTCTGGCCAGCAAAGACAACTTCTTGGTGGCGGGACTTGGTGCTTGGCACTTTACAGGAGGGAGCCCTGTAGTTGGAAGGATGTCCCTGGACGGGCTCTGCCTGGGCCTGCTCTTCTGCCTTCTGGTCAGTTTTCACAAACTTCCTCAGGGAAGGAAGGGGCTCTTGAGGGCGGGTGACCTCTGCTGCACACCGCTGCCCCAGTTTCTCCACTGGGAACTTCCCAGGGACCGTCCTGGTCTTCTGAGCCGTGGTGGTCCCAGTAACGGCAGCTCTCCCTTTAACCAGGCCTCTGCTCTGTGCAGATGATATGGGGCTGCCCTTTTCCTGGGGATGTTCTTGGTTTTTGCCTTTTGTCCCAGGACGAAGCCATTGAAAAATGTGGTTCATCTTTTTTCTGAACAGACTTTCAGGAGGCGGCTGTGCTTTCTGTGATGAGGTCTGGGAAGACTTGCTCCCAAGCGTCTCCTCTGATGCTGTGATCTGAGTAGGGAAACTCTTTCTTGTAGGTTGGGATGTCCCCAACCCTGCATCCCCTCCACCAAGCTCTTCTTTGTTGCTGCCCGGAGGGCTCACTCTCATTGTAGCTGGTGGGAATTTCTTATCCTCGTACCTCTTTCGGTCTTTCTTAGGGACCCAAGGCTCCTGCCGCTGCTGCCTGCTGATCCCAGTGTCCTCCAGATGGACATGCAGCACCTGGGAAGCTCCCATGTCCCCACTGGAGACACCGTGGGCATGAGTCAGTGAGGCCTTGTAAGTCAAGCTCTCTGAGGCAGGGGACCTGTCAGTGTGTTGGCCTTGGACCTGGCTCTGATTCCTCTTCTCTAGTTTCGACTTTAATTCCCTAAACAGATGTTCCTTAAGATCCGATGACTTCGGGTCTTGGGGAGCTTGTCTTTTTGGTGCAGGGCTTTCAATGGTCCCAGTAATTTCTATTTTACTGTGATTCTCACGTATCCTTTGGGAGCTTCCTGGCTTGCTGGTTGTCAACACATTAGCAGTTTTTGACTGCAGAGCGTTGAGCTCCTTGGCCCTGAATATGTCCCTGGCCGTGCTGTGCACGGAAAAGGGTTCCGACTTCATCTTTTTGTCCTGTCGCCCTTCTCTTCTATCACTGGGACTCACTCTCTCATCCTTTGTCTCATGTTTGGCACCAGCTTGCCTTGCAGGCAGCTCTGGGGGGCATCTGTTGCCTAGCTGAGTAAATTTCTGACTCGCTTTGCCTGTGATGCCACACGTGACAGGCAGATGAGTCTGCCTGGCACCCTTACTCCTCTGAACAACCTCTGCAATCTCTTGGTTGATACCAGAGGGTGATTGTCTCGGCACCCCTTGTCCTTGCCTGCCCATAGGTGAAGTAGCAGGGCAAAGACGATCCAGGACCAGGGCTGAATTTGTTGTTTCTGCTTTTTCTTGAAGAACAGATTTAGAGCTTCCTCTATGGGGCTCGAAGCCCTCGGATTTGGAGTCCACTTCCAAAGTTGGGTTATTTGAGGGGGGACAGTAGAAATAGGTCAAGGACTGGGATGCAGCATCTTCCAATTTAAACGCCTGTATGGATTCAAGGACCCTGCAGGGAAGGCCCCACTCCATTCTCATACGAAAGCTTTTAATATGGGTTTCCATCATCTGTTGCGCACTGGAATCAATGAAGCAAAGCTCCTGGAAGGTATTCAGGGAGGAGTCCCCACCCACTGAAGGAGGCAAACTCCTCTGTGTTATTTGGGTGCGGGATTTGTCAGAAAGCAGCAATGTCTGCTTGCTGGCATGCCATGAACTGCGCACCGTCCCAGGGAGCCGAGCCTCACTGATTTCCTCAAACTTCTTGCTCAAATGTGCTTTCAGGACATTTTCAAGTTGTTTCTGATCTAGACTTTCCTCCAAGGCCCTTGAATTTTTCCCTGACAGACTTGCCACGTGACTATTTAGGTCTTTCTCAGAGTCATATGCCGGATCCTTATCTGAAGAGCTCTCTGGGTCACTCAACAGATGAGCTTTTGGGCCGTTCTCTGGGCCATGCCCCTGATCCTTCCCCATCTCCTTCTCTACCTGAAGCAGTTCTGAACCCCTCTCATGGAAGCTTTTGGACTGGCTCAATCCAACATTTAGATCTTTGTTCACCGAGATCCGTGAGAGTCCACGATTGCTCTCTGCCTTAGCTATCTCTGAGAAATCTCTTGGAGGCATCATCAGTGACAGACACTCACAGATCCTGCGGGGCAGGCCCCACCGGTGTTGGATGAGCCTCTTTCGAAGGTGATGTTCCAGTTTCTTCCTCAGCTCATCACTGAGAGGAAACTCTACGGGAAGGATGGAGATGGAGGCATGGGCCTGGGAGGCCCGATGGTAAGGAAAGTTGGGAGCTGAAGAACAAAATTCTTCCTGAGATCTTTGGACTACAGAGGGGGAACCCCACAAACTTTCCTGTTGCTTCTGCAACACTTTCCATTCCAGCTGTTGAATTTCAGATGAGGTGAGAGACTCTGATTCATCCTGGGGTCTATGGTGACACACTCCACAGATCCTTATCTGGGGTAGAGGACCAGATGGTAGGATTGGGAGTGGGGATTTAAGGTGGGCCTGGGACTTGACCTGAGTGAGAGGTAGGGGCTGGGATTGGGGCAGGGTTTGAGGCAAGGGTTGGGGCTGGATCTCAGGCAAGGATGGAGGTGGGCGCTGGAGAGGTACTGGGGATTCTTGGCCCATGGAGGCATTTGAGATGGTATTGAAAAGGAAGATTGTGGTGCAGTCACTTGAGTCACGGATAGCAGAGGGCAAGGACTCGCTGTGCAGAGATGGGAGACCCCAGAAGAGCTGCATACATTTTTCCTGTAAATGGTCCTCCCAGATTTTAGGATATGGGGGCTGCTCATGCATGTGCAGCTCCTTTGGTTTGCCTGCACTGCTCCAAAAAGGAAGGGAGAATGCTGAGTCACACTCATCAGCATTTGACTCTAGCATTTTCCCCGAAGGATTTAGTTGGTAGTCTGGCCTAATCTTTTTTGGAAAAGAACCCTTCTCCTTCTCCTTTTCCTTCCACATCAGGAAATCCCTCCTCTTTCAGACTTGTCTCTCCAGGAGTGCCAGGACATGAGGGCTGAGAAATGAGAGGTTACCAGGCTCTATAAGGTTAGCTGTAGGGTGTCTCTCCAGAGAGGACTCTGAAGAATGGAGGGCAAGAAACTCTCGATTAAAATCACATGGTGCCAAGGTGGAAGGTGCTAAGAACAAGTCTTTGGCAGAAGCTTGCCACCAGGATAATTCTGAAATTGACAGGCTTGAATGGTCAGTGCCTCTGACTGTTGGGACATAAGTGGACAACCCACCAGGGCTATCTGGAGATGAGTTCTCTGGAACAGACTTCAATAAGATGGAAACCGATTTAGATTGAGTCACAGTTAAAGGGTGGTCTGTCGGTGGTGAGACAGACAGCCTTGGTGGTGTGTGATGACAAGCCAGTGAATCAGTGGGATTGATTATCTGGGACAAATTTGGTAAGGGGTTAATATCTTGGGAAAGGGTGCGGTCAAGAGAGAAGATCGTATTCAGAGACAGAGTGGCCTCTGGTTGGAGAATAGGACCCGTTGCCTGGGTGTCATGTGGTGGCAGAGGGGGAAGGGCAAGGGGTTGGGGTGGGGAACGGTCTGCTGGGAATTTGGACTCCAAGGGAGGAAAAGGCTCTGGTGGCATAGAGTGACCCGGTGGTGAGGGTGAAAGAAAGTCAGCTAAGGGTGTCATTGGGTTAAGTGAGAGGACGGAGGGGGGCGGTGGGGAAGGGTCAGGTGGAGGGGATGGTGTTAGGTCTCCTGGAGGGACTTCTGAGAAGGCAGAGGACAGAGTGAATGATGACTCAGTCCCAGAAGCTGTGGAAGCCAGAGAGGACACAGAGGCGTTATCATCTTCCAGGTCCTCCAGGAGCCGATTGATCTCAGCAGTTGTGCTATTACACACCTCACAGGAGGGGTCTGGGCATAATAGTTGACGAAAGCGGGTGGTATCGAGAGGCCGGCCTAGGGGCCTGCGGGAGACAGGAAGTAGAAAACTGTAGCCCGGACCAGAACAAGGAAAGGAGGACCTGCTGGCCTGTCAGGGGAGGGGCCACCTGAAGCCTGCTGCCCCTTCACAATGCCCCACGTCTATGACTTCACCATACACTCAGCAGCCCTCACCCCAAGGCCTTCATTCACATACCCACTCCTATGGCAAACCCCTCCCATGACTACTGCAGGCTGTACTGAATCCCTGGAATTGCAGAGAACATGTCAAAGAGGGATCAGGAAAGAAAAGACTAGTCACCTTTTCAGAATAGAAATTAGCCTCCTTTTCTCCTCTGTTTCCCTCTGGTAATTTCTCCAACCTGGGAAACCAGAAGAGTGAATTACATGTAATAAAGGCAGAAGCATAGGTGTTACACAGGAGTCCCTTTAGGGGAGACCCTTGGGATATTAACGGGCTGTTAACTCTGAAAGCCCCAAGAACCAGTAGATGTGGTCAAACGGTCAATGATAATATTAATAAGGTTCACATGTGTTTGTTGCTTCATTTATAAAGTACTGTCACATACATTATCCCATGGGATGTTCAAAACCACCATGTGAGGAACATAGGTCAATGGTTACCTCGAGGAGTCTGATCATCCAGGAAGTCAACGTAGTTTCTACAAGGTCAGGAGACAGAAGTTCTGACTCTTGACGTCTCCCACGGCCACCCACTGGGCAACACCCATTGTCCAGGCCCATCACTGCTTCATGCCCAGAGCTGGGCAGAGCAGGAATCTGAGAAATGTCTCGGGTTCTGACTACCTTCCCATGAGCCTTTCCTCTGAGGCCTCTATCTTCTGAGAGGGACTCTATCTAGCGACTGACATCCTCAGAGACCATGGACCTGGGACCTCATGGAGAGGACAGGAAGGGTCACCCTTGGAGAGCTCAGGTGGGATAGGTGGAACCTTACCACTTGATGTTCCACCTCTTCTTCTCCTCTTGGCTCTGCCCTGACGCTGAGAACAAAAAGAAAAGAATGAGGAGCGAGGACTTAGTTGGCTTGCTCCTCTCTCTAGGAAACTCAGATATTCATCCAAGATTAATGTCACTCTCCATTTTTATTACTAGCACTTTGTGTTCTTTCCCTTTCTGAATTTCTAAAGGTGATAAGATACTTTCAATTTTTCCTTCTTTGAAAAACTCGAAGGAGGATTTTTGGCTAGAGTCCACACTTGATATTCTCAGTCAGAAGTCCTCTGCTCAAGGAAGGCATAGACTCTGAGGCCCACAGTCACATCTGTGCTTCCTCAGATAGGACCCTGTATCCTGGGACAGAGCTCACACTCCAGTGTCTGCTCAGAGGCTCAGCCCTGCTCTCCTGATCTGCCCAATACAAAGGACAGTTTGGTCGAATGACGCCCGACATGGGAACGTGACTCATGATCCAGTGTTGGGAACAGTGTTCTCCTACACAGATCCCAAACTCTCTAAATAACCTAATGCAGGGCCGTGAAATCAGTGATGGGATTTTATCCAGGAATCCTCCACCACACCCAGATGGTCTGTGAGTTTTAAATGGGAAACAGTCCCAGCTGAACCCCTAGTCCTGCCTGGCCTATTCCCCTAGAAGGATGATGTTCTATCCTCTATTCAGACTTGCCATCTTAGGAGTCTCTCTGGACCAACTCATTTAAAAATGTGGGACTAGAAATGGAAACAACAATAAAAAATCCCTGTTGGTGGCTTGCCCAGGGATCCTTACCTTTTGGTAGATTTTGGTTTTCCAGAAGGTTGGTAAAGATGGAATCCCCACCAGGAAGCACAGGAACAGAAGAAGCAACCACAACCCACACACGATGGTGAGGTTGTGGTCACTATCTAAGAATGTTGAGCAGATGCTCAACAACAACTCAATATGGCTATTCAGAAATGAGAGAACATTCCATTGACTGAACTCCATTTTCTGAATCGCAAGGCTGCCTGAGGCAACTGAGCTCTGAGAGTGTCCACACTTGCCTATAATCCCAGGCCTGCATCACAGAGCACTGAAGAGTCACAAAGGGTTTCAGAGGGTGGGGGAGGGGACATGAAGAGGGTGTGCCCATGGCCCCTTCCCCCCACCAGCCCAGCTGATCTCTCCATCCATCCTGGGCCCTCCAGGTCCCTCTGCCCTACCCTGCCATCCTATTTTCCAACTCTGTCCGTTCATCATATCATACAATTACATTAATGGAATTTTCTGCCTGTTCCACCTGTACTCCAGATATTGCCTGGGCCCCCTTGACTGTTTGGAGAGCTTGACTTTGGTTTCACCAATTCCACTGCCTCGAAAGTCTGAAATGCTCCCTGGAATTTTTGCTAGTACCCAGACATTTATACTCAGAATCATATATGTCCTCAAATCCATCTTTCCTTTAGAATGTTTTTGCCTTACATGAACCCTGATATAGAACTTAAAGTTCTTTACTCATTTGGTTTTGTGAATGTTGAATAACAAATTTTAGTTTCTTGCTTCAGTCAGCCTTTACCGTCTTCAGCCAGTGGGGCTGGCTCAAATAATTGAAATGAATAATTCATTATTCAACATTCACAAGACTAAAATCAGTACGGGCATACCTCACTTAATGAAAGGGACATGTTTTGAGAAATGCATCATTAGGCACTTTCACTGTTGTGTGAACATCACACAGTGTACTTACACAAACCTAAGTGGTAGAGCCTACTACACACCCAGGCTATGTGGTGCTACCCGTATGGGACCACTCTCATGTATGTGGTCCATTAGTGACCGAAACATCGTTAATATTGTTACATGGTGCGTGACTGTGGTGGATGACAATGACAAAATGGAGTACCATTTTCAAGGCTTCTAAAATGGAGCTGGGAGGCCATTAAGGAAGTGGGGCTTATGCTTGTACACCACATCCACCACCAGACGTTAACTGAACTTTTGAGCTTTACCTGACAGCAGAGGTCACATCTTGAAGTATTTCCTCATTCCAAGAAGGGGCAGTCTGCCTAGGACCAACTATGTTCTGGCAAGTCAGCTCACCCCATGCCAGAACCAGTCATTAACTGTTCACTGTAGAGCTTTGTAAGCCTGTGTCCTTTCCTTTTATATACCCCTGCCTCCTTTGTCTTCCTAGGAGCACATTTGAGCTTCTACTCGAATCTACATCTCCTGAATTGCAATTCTTGAGACCCCAAATAAACTTTTTGGTTCTTTTGCAGTTTATGCCTCTTATTTGCTGACTTTACGTGGTGACAGAAGTGGGATCCCTAGCTACTGACCTTCAATTCTGGTGCCACTTCACAGACACAAGCAAGGTGCCTGCAAAGAATCTTTTGTGCTCTGTCGTCTCCTCCTGGTGGCTCTGGTTCCTGGTGGTAAGTCCTCCTGGGCCTGGACCACCCATTTTTGGTAGAGGTCCAGACTCTTTATGTAGGCGTCCTTTGATACTGGTTCTGGCCATCCTTCCATTGTCAGCTTTGTTAGAAACTTCTGTTTCTTTCACTCCTTTTCTGGGCCTTTGATCCTTTGGTAAGTTCATACAAATGAGAAGTCCATTTTCTAAGAGGACCACCGAAGAACAGCCCCACTCTGGGACTCCTGCTGGTTTTGTCTTTAAAGAATACAGACCTTCTACATGTAGATTTCTGTCCCACTGGGCTCAGATTACTCAGGGTGATTTAAAGCTTCGCTGGCCTAAATGGGGCTCCTTTGAAATACCTAAATTGGTTTATCTGTGCACTCAATTGGAAAAAGCCTATCAAACCAAACAAATAAAATGGGAAACTTTTTAAAATTGGTATCTTGAGGCCTCTAAATGAAACACTGAAAAGGACACTTCCTTGCAAGCCATAACAATGTCATAACTAAGAATTTCAAATGATTAAATGTAAATGCCATCGAGAAAAGAATATTAACTCCTCCTGTATTTGTCAGGGTTCTCTGGAGAACCAAGGAGATTATCTATATATATATAATATATATTAATATTGATATATAATAGAATATATAATCCATTGTATCTATATTTAAATTCATTTATTTAGTTCTATAAATTACATATATACACATAAAATTTATATATAAAAGAAACTTTGGCCTCGCCCCTAACTGCCTAAAAGAATTTAAGACAGAAGGCCTGTTCCAGGAAGGAGCTGTCAACGTAGGGAACTCTAGATGTGGTAGAGAAGAAGGTACCTAGCCGGGCCCATTTTACACAAGTTCTCTCTCATTTGTTTAGAGATGGCCCAGCAAACATTTGGTTTCCTGTCTCCTTGTGAATCGGCTTCCTCCTCTTTGAAGTCCCAAACCATGACCCCCAACCCCGCGACTTTGTAAAATATCTAAACCCTAACCATAGAGCTGGCAGACACGCTGTAGACTGAGCAGCAGCATGAAGACCAGGGTCAACCTGATGACATTGTGGGTGGGACTACTGGCTGTTTGTCCACATCCTTGTCCTGGGTGCCCAGGAAGGCAGTCACCCAGCAACTTGCAGTGAGGTGTGGCGTGTGACTATGTTTCAGCCAATGCAATGGGAGTGGAAGTGGTGTGTGCCATTTCCAGGTTGGAACTTTTGAAAGCAGGTGTGTCTTCTCCGTGTTCCTTCTTTCTCCTTGTGCAGATTGGTTGCAGACAATGATACAGGCATCAGGAATGGCAGAGCCAAGAGACGGGAATTCATGGGTGACTGACACACCCTGTGGAAGAGAACCACCTGCCCAACACGAAACCCACCTTGGCCTGTAAGGTAATCACACATAAATTTCTACTCTCTGGTTATTCTTTTTCGGGATCTGCTTGTTATTTTCTTAACTATTATGGAAATATTTCAAATATGCAGAAGAGTACATAGTATGACCTCTATCTCCGGCCCCAATACCCAGAAAGAACAGACGTTAAATTCTGCCCTATTTGCTTCCGATGTTGCATTCATTTGCTGGGGCTGCCATGACAAAATACCACACGTAGGGTGGCTTAAACAATAGAAATTTATTTTCTCACGGTTCTGGAGGCTGAAGTTCAAGATCAAGGCGTTGGCCGGTATAGTCTCTTCTGAGGCCTCTCTCCCCGGCCGCTTCTCCCTGTGTCCTCAGACGGTCTTCCCTCTGTGTGTGTCTGAGTTCTAATCTTCTCTTCTTACGTGACTATCAGTCACATTGGATTGGAGCCTACCCATGTGACCTCACTTTACCTTAATTACCTCTTTAGAGGCCCTCTCTCCAAATACAGCCCTATTTTTAGGTCCTGGAGTTAGGACTTCAACATATGAATTTTCAGGGACATGATTCAGCCCACAACGATATCTCTGTTTTTAAGAAGCAAAATGTTGCCGTCACACCTAAAATTCACATTTCCATCCCGTTCTCCTCCCTCCCTCATCATAGGTATCAATATCCTAAAATTAATTACATTCTTTATGATTCCAAGAATATCCATGTGCATGGCTCCATTAACAAAAGATTACATTTTTATGCAGAGTCAAGACATACATGTGTATGTCTCCGTTAACAAATTCTTACATTGTTATGCACTTAAAAAATGTGCAGGAACAGCATCACACTGCACATGTCCTTCTTTGATTGGCTTTGGGCTATAAATGGGGAAGGAAAAACAGCAGCCGAGGGTAAGAGAATAAATAAACGGCTTATGCATAAAAACCCAAAAGGACAGATTTCCAAGAGCATCCAGGTTGGTGACCACGTGCAGGTTCTGGGAGAGTGGTTACCTGGAGAGGGCGTGGAAGCTCAGTGCCCTTTCCCCATGTCTTGCCCTGTGCGTCTGTTCCATCGAGCTATTCCCGAGTCATATCCTTTTCTAATAAACAGGTAATCTAGTAAGTAAGAGGTTTCTCTGAGTTCTGTGAGCCACCCTAGCAAATTCGTCGAACCGGAGTAGAGAGTCTTGGGAACCTCCTACTGACAGCCAGTTGCTCAGAAGCATAGGCGACAACCTAGACTTGCTGTTGGCACCTGCAGTGGGGGCAGTCTTGTGGGGCTGAACCCTTAACCTGTGGGGTGTGATGCTGTCTCTGGGTACATAGTGTCAGAATCGAGTTGAGTTGTAGGACACCCAGCTGGTGTCCCAAGAATTGCTTGTTGGTGGGGGGGACTCCCCCGACCCACAACCCCACACACATTGGAATTGGTACCAGAACCTAGGAACAAACTGTGAAAGATAAGCATCTTAGCTTGGGTTCCCATAACAAAATGCCATAGCGTGGGTGACTTAAACAACAGAAATTTATTTTCTCACCATTCTGGGGGCTGGAAGCCTGAGAGCAGGATGCCAGCATGGTCAGGTTCTGGCGAGGGCTCTCTCCTCAGCTTGCATAAGGTCCCCTTCTCACTGAGTCCTCAGATGGTGGGGTGTGTGTATGCGTGTGAAGAAACAGAAAGAGAGATCTCTTCCACTTCTGATGAGGCCGCAGTCCTATCTGATTTAGGTTCCACCATTATGACTTCATTTTCACCATAATTACTTCCTAAAGACCTTGTGTCTGGACATGGTCACAAGGGGGGGTCAGGGCTTCCATATATGAATGGTGGGGAGAGAGAATTCAGTCCATAGCAATAAATAAAGAGCAAATAAATAGAAACAAAGGTTTGGCATTTCTCTTTCTCATTTCCTTTCTTCCTGACTTTACTGTCTTGCTCTTTGTCTAGCTTCTTGAACAAGTAGCTCATTGGTTTCTAATTTTTCTTTTTAGATACGTATGTTGAAGGTATCTTTCTTCTAAGTATTGTTTAATTCCATCCACCAGATTTTGTCATGTAGTGCTTTCAGCTATAAATATTTCCTGAGTTCCATATGAGATCCCTTTCAATGCAAGGTTCTATAAGTTCCCAGCCATTATTATTATTTTCTCATCTGTCGCTCCTTTTACAAGTATGTAATGTTCCTCCTTGTCACCATGTTGGTTTTGTCTGGAGCTTTACCTCCAGATTTCTATAGATATGCTTTTTTATTGACAGGTAAAGGACAAAATGAGGAAATATTTTTGCTATATATAAGCATGGTATCTGTCTACACTCCTGGGACAGTGTAGACTTCTAATCTGTCACTTATCCACCTTTGTGAAAAGGAATTCTAATATTGGCTCACTGAAGTCATTTTGGTCAACAGCACAGGAAATTGGTAATATGTATGTGTGGGGACCTGGAAATGGCCACCCCAAGATATGTCTCTTTGGCATCAGGATTATTTGAGGCTGATTGCTTTTGAGAAACTGGGACAGGGAAGGAGGAATGGAACTTGCCCTTTGTTAGGGCACATTTACATTTGTAAGGTAAATCTCTATCTGTAAAAGTTGCCTCCCTCCCTGTACCAGGAAGAAGAAAGGAGATGACCTTCTCTCTAAAAACTCTTAATCAATACCAAAGGCAAGGACTTAAATCTGCATTTTATTGTGCTAGTCTGGTAACCTCCTGTAACTGACTTTCCTCCCCCTCCCAACGTTGGCATTTCTTAAGGATTAAGCATCTTTCCTTAGGCTAGGAACTGATTGCTGAGCTCACCTGTGACCGCCCAGCTCCAGACAATCGACTTGAGTCCTGCTATGCCCACTGAGATAGCAGACCCACTACCTGCTGTGTCCATCAAGTGCCGACAGGGCAATCTTGTGACTATTGTGGGAGGGACATTTCAATCACATGTGAAACACCCCATTTGGCGGTATATAACCACTATGTGCACCCCACTTCTTTGGTGCCCTTTCTTCCTTCGGGAAGAAAGGCACCGGGCCACGGTTCCTCATAAAGCTTTGTCCAATTTTCTCTTGCTTTTCTGTCTCATGTGAATTTAATTCGTTCTCCAGCCAGACGAACCCACATTTGGGAAGAGGAAATGTCTTCCTCCCCTACATATGTTTTCACCAGTCAGATAGTCCATGTTGTGCTGTATTCACAACAAACTCCTAAGTCTCAGCTAAAAATAACCAAGGTTTATTTCTCGAACATGCTCCATGTCATCAGGAGCTGGCTCTGTATTATCCTTGCTCAGTCTGGAGGATTGAGTAGATGGCAGCTAAAAGATGCTCGATCCAACTTCTTGCACAACTGCCAGGCAGGAAAAACACACTCCTACTGTTTGCCAAAGGTTTGTCTGGAAGAGACAGCCTCATTTTTGCTCAAGTTTCATTTGCCAAAGGCTCACAAAGTCACATTTGACTTTAAGGGGCCAAGAAGATACATCCCTTCTGTGTGCCAGAGAAGAGCCGACAATATTTGGTGAACGGCAGTAATAATAACTATACACTGTGCTCTATTGTGTCTTCCAAAGCTTATTTTTGCTTTTTGTTTGTTGATTTTTTCAAAAATTCCCTTCAGTTATGTGAGTTACCGTAAATCCTTCTAGTCAATTTCTTTAATAAGAAAACTGAAGTTAGCCAGAGTTAGCTTCTTTTGCTTAAAAAAAAAAAACAACGGTCTAACGCATTAGACTTTGCGTTATAAATGTTACTGAGCAGCTTAGGAAAATGAACTTCAGTTTACACCTTGGGCTGGTCTTCAAGAAAGGGTACACACCGATTTTTGAAGGATAAGGTTTTAATAGGAAAAGAAGCAGGGCATGGCATGAGCCAATATTTAGATCCGAATAATTATTGGTGACTGCAGCATGTCAGGCAGGGAGCCAGCTGTTTTTGCATATGCTCTCTAAGTCAATTTTAATTCTTTATAAGAACAATATGAGGTGACTCTTACTATTCATCACTTATATATGCAGAAACTGAGGGTCAGGGAGGTGAAATGACCTGTGCAAAAGTCACTTAACTAGCAAATGATGGCTTTGTTTCAAGTCCATCATCTGATCAGGCAGAGGTGAAAGAGAAGAATGCAATGTGTGTTTTTGGGTAGTGGGTACTGTTCGGTTTGGCAGGACTGTGGGATACATGAAAGGCGGAGGGGCCCTTGAGTGCTAAGGCAGAGAGTTGGAGTCTATCAGGTAGGCAGTGAGAGGAAGGTTTCCGCATCAGAGAGGGCACTGGTGGAGCCATGCCTCAGAAACATTGATCTGCTATTGTCCTCTACGATGAAGAGAAATGAGGCACGCTGGAGGCCTGGAGACCAGTTGGAGGAGCATTGTAAAAACTCACATAGGCCTGAATGGGCATGGGTGTTGGCAATGGAAAAAGAAAAAAGTATTCTATCGAGTCTCCAGACGCCCAGGAAATTGCTGAACGAAGTCTGAGTTCTCCCTATGTAGATAGCTCATACTTTTCATTATAGATTTCTCAAGAACTTGCTCCCAGGAGAAACCCTGGATGGAGAACAAAACAGGTAAGTGCCCAAGTGAGAAATCTACAAAGCTCCTCTCCCCCAAAATCACCTCTTCCCCATCTGGCATGTCTGGTTCTGGCATGTCTTGCAGGTGGTCAGTCATGTCCATCACCTGGTTTCGGTGTGTGCGACACCTGTATCTGGTGTATCCGGCAGGTGTTTCTCACAAGACTTGTAGGTGGTTCAGACGTGTCCAGAAGGTGGTTCTCGCGTGTCGGGCACCTGGTTACAGTGTGCCTGGCATGTGGTTCAGGATTCTCCATCTAGTGGTTCAGGCTGGTCTAACAGGTGGTTCAGGTGTGTCCAGCCGCTGTTTCAGCTGTTTCTGGAACCTGGTTCTGGCCTGTGCTGGACCTGTTTCTGGTGTATCCATCATATGGATCTGGCATGTCCAGCACAGTGTTTGGGCGTGTTCAGCAGGTGGCTTCAGCGTACTGGGCGCCTGGTTCCATCGTATCTGACCGTTGGTTCCGTGGTGTCTGGCAGGTAGTTCCTGTGTGTCTGGCATATGGTTCCAGTATGTTCTGAAGGTGGTTCCGGCGTGTCCGACTGGTGGCTACCATGTGTCCGGAACCTGATTCCTTTGTGTGTGGTTGGTGCGTTCAGTGTGTCCAGGTGTTGGTTCCGGCGTGTTTGACAGTTGGTTCCCGCATGCCTGGCGGGGGATTCCAGGCTGTCTGGCAGGCTGCTCTGGCCTTTTCTGGAAATTGGTTCTGGCGTATCCAGGACCTGGTTCCGGTTTATCCAGCAGGTGATTTTGGCATGTCCGGCAGGTTGTGCTGGCGTGTTAGGCTGGTGGTTCCGGCTTGTCTGGCAGGTGTTTGTGGCATGGCCAGCACCTGGTTCTGGCGTATTCGGGAGGTGGTTTCAGTGTATCTGGCACATGGTCTCGGCATATCCAACAGGTGGTTGCGAAGTGTGTGACAGGTGGTTCCTGTGTGTCTGGCATGTGGTTCTGGTACGTTCGGAAGATGGTTCCAGCATGTCCTTTGGGTGCTTCTGACATGTCTGCAAGGTGGTTCTGGCGTGTCAGTGTCATGGTTCCAGTGTGTCCGGTGGGTGGTTCCAGGTGGTTCTGGCGTGTCTGGTGGGTGCTTCTGGTGTGTATGGCGGGTCATTCAGGCATGTCTGTATGGTGGTTCCAGAGTGTGCGGCAGGTGCTTCTGGCATGTCTGTTGGCTTTTTCCGGCTTCTAAGGGGCCTGGTTCCAGTGTATCCGGCAGGTGATTTTGGCTTGTCCAGAAGGTGGTTCCAGCGAGTGAAGCAGGTGGTTCAGGCGTGTCCAGCAGGTGGTTCATGTCTGTCAGTGATGTGGTTCCGGCATTTCCAGCACATGGTTCTGGCACTCTGAGAGATGGTTCTTTCATGCCCGTCATGTGATTCTGGAGTGTCCATCAAGTGGTTCTTGTGTATCCGGCAGGTGATTTTGGCGTTTGAGTCAGATGGTTCTGGTGTGTCCTGCAGGTGCTTCTGGCACGTTTTGGACCTGATTCTCACATCTGCGATGGGTGGTTCCACCGTTTCCAGATGATGCTTCTGAAGTGTCCAACAGTTGGTTCCAGCATTTAAGGCAGGTGGGTCACACAAGTCCCGCCCGAATCATTCGGCTGAGGCACGAATGATTGTCCTTCCACATGCTTAGGAGGAGAGAGACAATAGGATTTTAACCAACCACTCTTTGGAAGTTAAGAAAAACTCGCTTTCCACAGTGCTCTTACAGCATACTGGCAACCTCTCATGCCGCCCTTGTGCATGGGTGGAGAGAGTGTTCACAAAGCAGCTATGGAAGAAAGGCCAAGTTTGCTCAGCAGAGTCCTACATTGCCCTAAAATTGCAAGGCACGAAACACTGCCTCCAACCCTCAAGGGGAGATGAGCAATAATCCATCTTGCTTCCAGCTCTTTAGGAAGCTGAGAAAGAACTCACTTGCCACACTGTTCTTATAGTGTACCTTGAACATCTCATACAAAGGCACCTGAAATGCTGTTTATTTGGAGCCCTTAACTCATTGCTTTAGAACTTCTGCTTTTGGGGCATTTCCATCTTGCCAACCCGGCTCAGACAAAATGCCTACATCTTCTCCTTAAGCAAGGAGGCTGAGGCCCGAATGATTGTGCATCCACATGCTTAGGAGGAGAGAGACAATAGGCTTTTAACCAACTGCTTTTGTGCACTGGAGGAGAGAGTGTCAGAAAGCACCTATGGAAGAAAGGCCCCTTTGCTCTCAGCAGTGCCCTACATTGCTCTAGAGGTGGAAGGCACAAAGCACTGCCTCCATCCCTCAAGGGGAGACAAGACACAAACCATCTTGCTTCCAGCTCTTTAGGAAGCTGAGAAAGAAGTCGCTTTCCACAGTGCTCTTATAGCATATTGGGAACCTCTCATACACAGGCAGCTGAACGCCATTTCCTCCCAGCCCTTAACTCGCTGCTTTAGAACTTCTGCTTCTGCCACATTTCCCTCTTGCCAACCCGGCTCAGGGGTAATGGCTACATCTTCCCCTTAAGCAAGGGGGCCAAGGCCCGAATGATTGTGATTCCACAAGCTTAGGAGGATAGAGACAAGAGGCTTTTAACCAACTGTCCTTGTGCATTCGTGGAGAGAGTGTCAGAAAGCCCCTATGTCAGAAAGGCCCATTTGCTCTCAACCATGCCCTATATTGCTCGAGAGGTGGATGGCACAAAGCACTGCCTCCATCCCTCAAGCGGAGACAAGCCACAAACTGTCTTGCTTCCAGCTCTTTAGGAAGCTGAGAAAGAACTCACCTGCTGGATATGCTTGAACCAGGCACCTTAGAGGCTGGAAAAACCCGACAGGCATGCCGAAAGCACCCGCCAAACACTCTGGAACCACCACACAGACATCCCATAATGACCCAGCAGACTCACCGGAAGCACCCACCGGACACACCAGATCCACCTGGAACCACCCACTGGACACACTGGAAACATGAGTCTGACACACCAGAACCAACTTCCAGACATGCTGGAAGCACCTAACGGACAGGCCGGAACCATCTTCTGAACCTACCAGAACCACATGCCACACACTTCGGAACCACCTGTTGGATATCCCAGAACCAAGTACCAGATACACTGAAACCACCTCCCAAATATGCCAGAACCAGGTGCCAGACACGCCACAAACACCTGCCACACAAGCTGGAACCACCATCCTAACACGCCAGAACAACAGGCTGGATACGCCAAAATCACCTGCCAGATACACCGGAACCAGGTCCTGGATACGCCAGTACCAATTTCTGGAAAAGGCTGGAAAATCTGCCAGACACGCCAGAATCACCCACCGGACATGTGGGAACTAATTGCAAGACAGGCCGGAACCAAAGCCAGGACACTCTGAAAGCATCAACCGGACAGGATGGAATCAGGTCCCAGACACACTGTTGCAACCTGCTGAACATGCCGGAACCACCTTTCGAATGTACCAGAACCATATGCCAGACACACAGGAACCACCTGCCAGACACCATGGAACCAACTGTGAGATACACCGGAACCAGGCTCCCAGTATGCTGAAGCCACCTACCGAATATGCCAGAACCATGTGCCAGACACGCTGGAACCATGTGACGGATACACCAGAAACAGGTCCAGCACAGGCCAGAACCAGGTGCCGGACACGCCTGAAACAGCTGCTGGACACACCTGAAACACCTGCTAGACCAGCTTGAACCACTTGACAGACAGTCTGGAACCACATGCTGGGCACACCAGAATCAGGTGCCCGACATGCCAGAACCACCTGCTGGACACGCCTGAAGCACCTGCCAGTCTTGTGAGAACCACCTGCCAAGAACTCCAGAAACAGGTGTTGTACACGTCAAAACCAGGTGCTGGACATGAATGAACCACCTTAAAGAAATGCCAGAACCAAGTCCCAGACACGAGTGAGTCACCTGCAAGACATGCCAGAACCAGGTGCCTGACATGCTGGAACCACCTGCCGCTCACGTCGAAATCACCTGCCGGATACGCCAGAACCATGTGCTGCACAGGCGGGAATCACGTACCAGACATGCCGGGACCACCTGTTGGATATGCCAGAACCAGGTGCCTGATTCACTGAAACTACCTGCCGGGCACACAAGAACCAGGTGTCAGACAGGCCTCGACAACCGACAGGGCACGTTGAAATCACCTGCATGATACCCCGTAACCATGTGCCAGAGAGAATGGGACCACCTGCCGGACACACCGGAGCCACCTCTCAGATATGCCAGAACCACATGTTGGACACGCCGGAACCATCTCCCGGACAGACCTGAACCACCTGCTGGACACGCCAAAATCACCTGCCCGATACGCTGGAACCAGGCACCTTGGGTGCTGGAAAAACCTGGTAGACATGCCGTAACCACCCGCCACACACTCTGGAACCACCACACAGACATGCCAGAACGACCCGCCAGACACACTAGAAGCACCCACCAGACAAGCCAGAACCACCTGGAACCAAATGACGGACATGCTGGGACCATGACTCTGACACGCCAGAACCAACTCCCGCACATGCCTGAAGCACCCAACGGTCACGCCTGAGCCATCTTCCGAACGTACTAGAACCACATGCTAGACACTTCGGAACCACCTGCCAGACACTTCGGAACCACCTGTTGGATGTGCCGCACCCAGGTACCAGATACTCTGAAACCACCTGCCGTATACGCCAGAATCAGGTGCCAGACATGCCACAAACACCTGCCACGGAGGCCGGAACCATCAGCGTAACACATTGGAACAACCTGCTGGACACGCCAAAATCTCCTGCCGGATACACCAGAACCAGGTCCTGGGTACACCAGAAGCAATTTCTGGAAAAGGCGGGAACAACCTGCTGGACACACCGGAATCACCCCTGGACATGCGGGAACCAACGGCCAGACATGCTGGAACCAACACCTGGACACTCTGAAAGTACCAACCGCACACGATGGAATCAGGTCCTGGACACATGGTAGCCGCCAGACGGACATGCTGGAACCACATTCAGAGCGTACCGGAACCACATGCCAGACACGCAGGAACCACCTGCCAGAAACCATGGAACCCACTGTCAGATACGCCGGAACCAGGCACCCAGTACGCTGAAGCCACCTGCCGAATATGCCAGAACCATGTGCCAGCCACGCTGGAACCATGTGATGGATACACCAGAAACAGGTACAGCAGAAGCCAGAACCAGGTGCCTGAAATGCCAGAACCACCTGCTTGACACAGCTGAACCACCTGTCAGTCTTGTGAGAACCACTTGCCGGATACACCAGACGCAGGTGTCGCACATGCCAAAACCAGGTGCCAGACACATCTGAACCACCTGCCAGTCTTGTGAGTACCACCTGCCAGATACACCAGACACAGGTGTCGCACATGCCAAAACCAGGTGCCGACATGACGGAACCACCTGCAAAACATGCCAGAACCAGGTGCTGGACATGCTGGAACCACCTGCCGGAGACGTCGAAATCCCCTGCCGGATACGCCGGAACCACATGTCACATGTGCTGGAATCGCCTACCAGACATGCCGGGACCACCTGTTGGATACGCCGGAACCAGGTGCCTGATTCACTGAAACTACCTGCCGGACACGCCAGAATCAGGTGTCGGACACGCATGGAAAACACACAGGATATGTCGAAATCACCTGCATGATATCCCATAACAATGTGCCAGAAAATAAAGTACCTAGGATGTGTGAAATCCTATTGAGGCATATTCATATAATGCATTTATTATCATCTTTCTCACTTTTTCTGTTTTATTGTTATAATTTTTTTTTTTTGAGGAAGATTAGCCCTGACTAACATCTACCACCAATCCTCCTCTTTTTGCTGAGGAAGACTGGCCCTGTGCTAACATCCATGCCCATCTTCCTCTACATTATATGTGGGACTCCTGCCACAAAATGGCTTGATGAATGGTGCATAGGTCTGCACCCAGGATCTGAACCGGCAAACTCCAGGCCACTGAAGGAGAACACGCAAACCTAACCACTGTGCAACCAGGCCGGCCCCAAGTTTTCTGTTTTTTTAAAGCAATTTCAATTCTTGCATTTGTTTCACCAGCAGTGGTATCATCATCTTGGACAGTTTCCTCCAGAGTCACAGTATCTAAAATTTGGAGCATTTCTGTTGCTTGTTTGGATAAGTGATGTCAGAATGTCTAGTAAATCTTCCCTAGGAGAACTGTCTAAAAGACGTCTCAATTTAGCAACTGCAGGGACATGTATATTCAACATTTCAATCGATAGTAGTTCATTTTTGTAGAACTCTTCTGATAATTCTCCCAGCTTCTCTTTAGTTTTACAGGTGTTGAAAAATCCCTCAAGTCAGTCCAACAGTTCCACTTTAACAGCAGGATATGACTTCTCTTTTAAATCTGTACCATCTGCAAACAGCACAGGCGTGTGGTCAACAAAAGTGAGTGGGAATTGGGCTGGGTACTGCCCACAATCTGAACCATCAGTGCCGCGGCCCCAATCCTGTGCAGTGGTGGCAGATCCTGAGTATTGCTGGCCAGGTAGGTCATGCTGGGGATGAGACTTAGGATGGGGCTCTGCAGCCCTCGAGCAGGCAGCTCCACACCAGCTGCCAGTTGCAAGTCCAGTCCACACTGGGTGCACATGGGGGAGCTTGGAAGCAGGCAGCCATCTGGGTGAGCAGCAGCAGGAAGTGGATGAAGGAAAATTATGGGAAGATGAAGGGAGAAAATGTATAATAAATAAAGCTTGCCTTGTTATGCAGATAAATCTCTCAGTTAAAAAAATTCTCTAGGGGTTGGCCTGGTGGTTCACTGGTTAAGTGCGCACGTTCCACTTTGGTGGCCTGGGGTTTGCCGGTTCTGATCCCAGGTGCAGACATGGCACTACTTGGCACGCCAGGCTGTGGCAGGTGTCCCACATATAAAGCAGAGGAAGATGGGCGTGGATGCTAGCTCAGGGCCAGTCTTCCTCAGCAAAAAGAGGAGGATTGGCAGCAGTTAGCTCAGGGCTAATCTTCCTAAAAAAAAAAAAAAAAATTCTGTAGGGGCTGGCCTGGTGGCACACGGGTTAAATTCACACATTCTGCTTTGATGGCCTGGGGTTCACCAGTTCAGATCCCAGGTGCGGACCTACACAACACTTATTGAGCCATGCTGTGGCAGGCATCCCACGTATAAAGTAGAGGAGGATGGGCACGGATGTTAGCTCAGGGCCAATCTTTTTAAGCAAAAAGAGGAGGGTTGGTGGGGAATGTTAGCTCAGGGCTAATCTTCCTCCAAAAAAAATTCTCTAAGAGTCATTCTCTTTCTGGTGCAGATGCTTTTACTAATGGAAATTTCCTTTAGAAACATAAATTTCCTTTCCAAAGAGGAAGTCTATCCTTCATTTAAAGCAGTCAAGGTGGAGATCAAGAGTTTTTCCTGCATCTGCGGGCTCTCGATTGCTTTTGGCTCCAAATAATTTGTATGTCAAAGTACCATACTTTGGGCATCTTCAGCATTCCTTCAAGAAGAAACAACTTGTTCTTGGAAGTCTCTGTCTCCTCCCCAACCCAGATGCACTCAAGCTGTTAGAGGCCAACAGCAAACAGGGTTCTGCCTCAAGAAGCTTTGGGGAAGCCTCTTCACCCTCAAAGGCCTGAGACACACGAGAGGGATAGATCACTGCAGGTTCTTCAGCCATTGAAAATAATATAAACAGTTCCATTCTCATAAATTTAACAACTTGAAAACAAGGAACAACTTACCAAAAATTTCAAACTAACAAAACTCAACCAAGATGATAGTATTTTCCTCAATCGGGCGCTGCTAGCCAAGCTTTTTGCCACAAAACTCAAGACTTGGATTCATGGGACACACCTGAAGAAAGCACAAACTCTGGGGGGAACTGCACATCATTTGGTGACTTAAAAATAAAGATTTCTCCAAATGGAAGCAGACAGTATCTGATGCGAAGGTTTCCAAGGTGTCTGGACCAGGTCTGTTGGAAGTTTGTCTGCCAAACCTTTGAGGATGACATGACACTTCAGATCATCTCCAATGCCTATGATCTTGATAACATGCAAACTTCAGGTAAAAAGTGCCAGAGAGTTCTCCCTCCTCTCACTCCGTGTTCCTCAAATGTGGCCACAATAGGTTTCCAATCTGTGTGTTTTTCCTCCAACCTGGGACATGACTCCCAGAGAAGCTCCTTCCTGGCCTCGAGGGACGAGAGGCTACTGAAAGTGGAAAAATCTGACTGCAGATCAACAGTGCTTTCAGAGAAAGATGGCAATCAAAATGGGGACATGTGAAAGTTAATAAACGGAAACGTAGTTGAAATAGTGTTGGAAGGCTAATAGAGGGAGTTCTCATGCCCTATGTCAAAGGCGCAGTGCAACAGGAAGAATAAAGACATCCTCTTCCTGACCAGTCAGAAACTAACCCAAGGAGAGACTGTCACAACTCTGCCGATGAAAAGCCACTGCCCTCAAGACTGTGTCCAATAGCCCCCACAGTTTTCCCCACTCTGAGATAAAAGAGCTTCTCCTCTCTTCCTTGCTGGGTGCTCCTGCATGGCTTGCCATGGTTGCACACTCCAAATGGCTATTCTTTGCTAATCCCAGATAAACCAATTTTTGCCAGAGAAATAACTGGCTGTCTATTTGTTTAAGGGCAAGACTTGTTAATAGGCAAGAGATGTAGAGAAAACATTTGATACAATCCAACTCCTGTTTGTCATAAAATTTTCTAGCAAGTTTGAAATAGATGGAAACTACTTTCACTTGTTGAAGGTCGTCTACAGAAAATGCACAGTTGACTTCATGCTTAACAGGGAAAGACTAAATGATTCTCCCCACAATAAGGAACACGGAAAGGAATACCACTTTCACTACTCTTATTCAACAAAATACTGAAGCTTCTGGCAATAACAGAAGTAAAGGAAATAAAAGCCATAGAGTTTAGAAAGGAAAAAATGTAACCATTCCTAGTTTCATTGTTGTCTGTGTAAAAAAACTCTGGGAATCTACAAAAAAAAAAAAAATCAGAACTAATACATGAGTACAAAAAGTTCACCAAGTACAAGATCAACACACAAAAGACCATTTTATTTCTACAACTAATGATGAACCTGCAGATGATAAACTTGAAAATGCTGTATTATTTAGAACCACTCCGAAGAACATGAAATATTCAGGCATAAATTCAAGAACATGTGTACAGGATCTGATGCTGAAAATTATAAAATACCGATTACAGTGATTAAAGAAGATGCAAATAAATTGAGAGCCTTACTATTGTCAAAGACAAATGCAGCAGAAATTAGTTAAAGTGGTGAAAGCAGATTTTATTCAGTAACAGCTGACAGAAGCTGAGCTGCGCTCAGATTTGTACGGAGGTGAATCTAGAATTTTAAAGACGGAATGAAGGAGCAGGGTTCAGGGGCTCAGTAGAGTCAAAGAAGTAAAAAAGTACAAAGGTTGGTCAGTGTAACTGTGATTAGACCCACTGTGTTCGTTACTTTGCAGTTATCAAAGTTAGGATTCTATCCTCACTCAGAAGTTGAGAGAAAGAGGCTCTATCTGTCTTAATGATCGTATTTCAAAGGAGTGGCTCTTAGGTCCTTTAGAGAATTGTGAGAGATACATATCTACAGTTGTAAGCCCTCTTTAGTAAATACTCTAAGAAGGGGGATCAGAGGCCTATAATTGGGTGTTGACTAAAATAAATAGAAAATTTTTCTGTCAGCTTTGAGCTCTCAGGAAGGCATTTTAATGGTGGGCTGGAGTCATTCCGGTTACACAGACTTATGCAGCTAGAAGCCACGCCAGAGTTTGGTTGAGTCTCCTCCTGGTGTGGGGGTTTGGAAGGAGTTGTTATGTGCTGAGAATTCTGCAGTCCTCACCATGTTACTGGATAGAATAATGAGGACAGGTCTCAATTATCCCCAAATTGATCTATAGGTCTAATATTATTCTAATAAAAATTCCACCACAGTTTGTAGACAGAGACACCTTTTTCTAAAATTTATATAGAAAGGCACATAGCTGAGAGTAGCTAAAACAATCATGACAGGAAGAATAATGCAGCAGTAAACACTTTAACAATATTTAGTATTGCCTTGTACATACTGTAATCACAGCATCATCATTTTCATTGTAGGACAGCTACATAAATCAATGGAACAGAGTAGAGAATCCAGAAATGGACCACAGAGTTATACCCTAGTGATCTCTGACACCAAGAGTGAACCTTAATGTAAATTATGGACTTTGAGTGATAATGATGTGCCTATGTATGTTCATCAATTGTGAAAAGTATACTACTCTGATGAGGGGTATTGACAACAGAAAGGTTATGCATATGTGGGGGCAGGGACTATATGAGAACACTGTGTATTTCATTAAATTTTGCTGTAAACGTAAAACTGCTCTAAAAAATAACATCCATTGATTTTTTAATAGGCAATGCAAGAATACCTTGTAGTGATAAAACTGGTCATTATTTTAGCTGTGATGGATACAGAAACTTGCACATCTGATAAAATTGTACAGAACTAAATACACAGGAACAAATTAGTACAAGTGAAACTGGAGAAATCTGAATAAGATAGTGGATTGCATCAATGCCAACAAGCTGGCTGTGGTATCGTCCTATAGTTTTGCAGAATGTTATCATTGTAAGGAACTGGGTAAAGTGTACACTGGAACTTTTGGAGTTATTCCTTACAGCAGTGTAGAATCTACAATGATCACACTATAAATTTCAATTAAAAATAGTTGGCAAATGGAAAGTCAGTCTATGTTTTAAGTTAGGAAGTTTCATTAAATGGTCAGTCCCATTACTTTATAAATTGAATACAATGCCAATAAAAATTTTAACGAGCTTTTCTGTTGAGTTAGATAAATGATCCTACATGGAAAAAATAAACGCATAAGCTAAGCTAGGAAAATATGGACCAGGAAGAACTCTGAGGGAGGAGCTGGTCTATCACACGTTAAAAATATTGCAGAGACTGTAATGCGACAGGAGAGGATTGTCGCATGCACAAGAAGAGGAGAGAAGGGAAAGGGAGGGGAGAGGGTGGCAGAGGTCAGGGGAGTGGGGGAGGGGTGGCCTGATTGGAATTTGTTGACACGGGGAAGCTGGAGCTCACTAAATAGAAGGCAGGCATCCTATGTGATGGTTTAGGGAGCACATGTGGCTTTCTCTGGCGGTCCTGTGTTGAAAGCAGAACGAGAGTTTTGGAAACTGGCAGTTACTGACCAAGTGCTGACTGTTCTGTGCTGAATGCTGCAGGGGCTGTGACTTGGCTTCTTGGGATGTTTGCTTCCCACGTTGGGGGGTCAGAGTTATACTGTCATATATGATCTGTCCTTTGTCCATTTGTATATTCAGTCTCAAAAAAACAGTTGGTGCACAAATTCATCAGTTAGCTCGTCATTAAAAAATAGTCTCTTGGAAAGTTAAACCTTCGAAAGTTAAAAAGATGAAAATGTTAAAAAGATGAAAGATGCCAAATAAGTTTTATAGATGAATATGAAGAAATTGAATGAGAATCTCAAAATTATCCTTCAACAGATTAGGGTGTCATGAAACAGGTTTCTCAAAGTCCTATATTAACATTATTTTCTAAAAAAGAAATTTGGCAAAATGAATTGAAGGAATTAAAACGTCCTTAGCGTTGACTTCATGTTTACACTTCTAGTAATTTACAATCAGGAAGTAATTCTAAATAGCAATACGTTTTATCTCCTAAATTGATTTTTTTGTGTAAATTATTGATTAAAAAAAGAAAAAAAACGAAATCAAATCTCCAGCAGTGAAATATATTTACTTGAGAATATATGATGCAAACTATGTTTCAGTAGAGTGTCATTTTTATTATCAGCATAGGAGAAAAGATGAGTTATGGAAGGGATTCTGCTCATGCTCAGTTATTTCCTTTACTTAACATTAAATCTTGAATAAAGTATAATGTCAAGCTGACTCATTTACTCCTTCATTTTAAAAGCTGAAGACTATTTCCTTGGTTTTTAAATAATGAGGTGTAAAGGAGGGGGTGAGGTGTTGAAAATAACTTCCACTGAGATTGACAGTAGCAACTGCTCTTGATTTTTTTTGAGAGTTGTGGGGTCACCCATCAAAGCAGGAATGCTATTTATGTTGAGAAATTAACAATCTGAATTTTATTAGAAATTTTGACTTTTATGCACCCTCAAAAAGTAATTAGGAATTTATTTGAATTTTTAGCTCTGTTGAGGTATGAGTAATAGACAAAAAATGCACACGTTTTCTATATGTGTATTGATTAGTTTGGACATATGCATACACCCATCATATCATCCCCACAACCAAGTGCTGAACACATCCATGACCTCCAAAACTTTCCTTGTGATTTTTGTGTGTTTTTTTAAGCTTAGGAATTTCATGGATTTTAACCTAATGCTCAGATAAAAGAGGGAGAAGATGAGGTGTACGTTGTTTCATTATGGTACCTTAAGACATAGACTTTCAACATACACATGACTTCTGAAAAGCAACATTTATTACTTTCACAATGAAATATTTTCTCCTATTTCCTTCAAATATATGGCCTTCTTATTCTACCCCCCACCCACTTCCTTTTTGAGTAGGGACTCAGGAGAAATTTCCAATGGTACTAACAAACAGGGTCCAAGGGGTGGCTGCCCCTCAGCCCTGCAGGCTTTTCCCTTGTGAGAAGCGACCACTTTGCACATGTGTGAGCCAGTGTGGAACAGGACAGAGTATGTCTGCAGACTGGTTCAGCCTGCTGAGCCCCTTTGCTGCTTCTAACCTATGGCCACGAAAAAGGCTAAATGGAGGGAAATTAAACTTTGATGTGTTGATGATTGAAAAGGAAAGTGCCTTGCTCTCTAAGGGATAAAGTCATTTGGAGGAAAATCAAATAACTATCATAGTTATTTTTTCCTATCTTATTTTTCCGCTGAAGCCACTAGATATTTCAATCTTTCTGACTTCCTAACAGAATCCAGTAGTACTTTCCTTTTCTAAGGCCAATGAACTGTTATGTAAGGGGCTTCTCTTGCTTTTTCCAAACCCTCCTGGGATTCTGTTTATCTACTGTTCGTTTTTCACCCCCTGCTTTTCAGATTGCTTTGTTCACTGTCCTTGTCAAATAAATGTGGCTCATTAAAATAAGCAGCATTAATATGTATCTCTTTCACGGCATTTTATCTAATAAATATGCTGAAGATTTTCTGTATTCTGCATGTGAATCCTTTGTTGAATATTGGAACTGGGACAATCTCTTCGCATCCTGTGACTTGCAAATTCCCTCTTGTAATGTGTCTTATGATGAACCGAAAGCCTAAATTTTAGTGAATCCCAGTTTACCGATATTTCTTGTATGGAGAGTGTGTGTGTGTCTTCTTTGAGAAGTTTTTTCTACCCTGTGGTCCCGAGGATGTTTTCTTATGTTGTCTTCTAGAAGTTTCATTATTTTACCTTTCCCCTTTAGGTCAAAGTGTCCAGGAATTGAGTTTTGTGTGTTGTGAGGGTAGGGCTCAAGGTTTCCTTTACATCCATATGCCCGTCTCTACGAGTAATAACAGGCAGCATTGGGACAGGTGGACACAAGCCTGGGAGTTAGGGGTCCTGTATTCTCAGCCTTACCCTCCCTTTAAAGCACCCTCTGAACGTGGGCAGGTGACTTTCCCAGTTCTCCCTCCTCTCAGACTCCTTCCTTCCTCTCTTCCTCCTATCCTTCATTCCTCCCTCCCTCGCTCCCTCCATTCTTTCCTTCCTTCCTTCCATCTATCCACCCGAGCATCTGTCCAGGTATCAATCTGTCCAACTGTCCTCCTGCCTGTTCGCCGGTTTGTCCTTCTTCTCTCCTTCCATCCTCTTTCCTCCCATGTCTCAACTTCTCTTCCTTGTCTTTGTTCTTCCTGCTTTCCCTGTGACCCTCCATTTGTCCGCTCTTCCTCTGTCCATCCAGGTATCCCCTCTATCTGTGCCTCTACCTGTCTCTTTGTTGCGTCTCTCTCTTCTTCAAGCACACTGTCTCTCTTGGGTTCATCTCACTCACAGGCTCGAACATCCCGCTACTCACACAATCCCTCCTTCTGTCACTCACATTTATGGCTCACCTGTGAATGGTTGTCCTGGGACAGCCACTGTTGGAGTGCAGATGAGCCTGTGGGGCTTCACCCACTGTGTGGGGTCTCTGTGTCTCCCAGACGACAGCCCTTTCCACAGCTCCTGAGCTGGGCAGCATGTTCCTGCCTACTTCCTCATTGCTTGAGCAACCAGAAGCCACCACAGGCCTAGGGGGCCCCTCTTCCTTCCCCAGAGGAGCTCTCTAGCCCCACACCTCAACTGACCAATTCTTACTGGGCAGCTGGGAAGCCGAGGTGTGCAATTCTGCTTTGAGGGCAAGCATGCTGATCACAAGGATTATACCAATATTTCAATCTGACGCAGCCCTCAGAGAGCCCCTGGTCTTGTGAAAGTCACAGAAAATTCTAATACAAGGTGGGATGTTTTGAGGAGAAGCACCTGGCATCCTTTGGGTGGGAAGAGCTCTCTGGAGGGAGTTTTGCCCAATTGGGGTCTTTAAGAAGGAGTAGGAATTATATAGGGAAATAAGGTGTGGAGCGTGTTCCTGGCAGAGGAAATTGCATGAGCAATGGCCCTGTAGGCAAAAACAGCATAGTGTACGGGAGAAGTGACAGGAATTTGGTTTGCCTGAAGCACAAAGCCTAACTCAGAGTGAATGCATCAATGAGGCTGAAGAGTCAGCAGGAGCCAGATGTGCAAGGGCTTTGAGTGCCAGGTCAAGAAGTTTGAACTTAACCCTGAAGGCCTTAGGGAGCCATGGGTGATGCTAGAGCAGGAGTGTTCTAGTGAGATCTTCATTTCAGAAAAATGCTTCTAATGTTCAAGGCAGAGAACATCCTTTAGACAATGCATCCAGTGAGCATGTTAGGGTGTTGGTTCCGGTGAGAAAAGATAAGACCTACCTGGGACGTGAATGAACAGAAGGAATGCATTGAGGAGCAATCTGTAGGTGCAGTTGGTGTTACCGGCAGGGGAGGGAGGAGGAGCTGAGAGATATGCTGGCTTCAACTTGGATGAGCGCAGCATTGAGTGGTGGTTCCACTGGGAGCAAAGGCAACAGATGATACTGAGTTCAGGCTTCTGATCTGGTCTCAGCCCAGCTCTCAGTGATGGCCATCTCTCTCCCTCTCTTCTTGCAGCCAAGGGGCACGACCTGAAGGCCCTCACACTCAACTCCACCATCTCCAACATCCAGTATTTGACAGACATGAGCAAGAGCTCAGCCACATTGAACTCCACTGAGAGAGTCCTGCAGCACCTGATGAGACCCTGGTGCCAGCAGCTCCCGGCAGGATGAGTCCCAGCCAGGAGCACCCCACCTGCTGTCTCTCCTGCTCGTCCTCCTCCTGCCTCCTCCCCTGCTTGGATCCTTGTTCAAGAAGAGCAGCCTGGGCCCCTTGTCTTGGGCTGTAGACTGATCTCCCTCAGGGAAGTCCCTTTTCTGAGCATTTGAGAGTCATGAACACTTTTGGTGACCACCCCAATTATCACTCTTCCCACTGACTGCCAATTTGCTCCTCCCTCCCTCTGGCCCCCATTATCAGAGGATTCAGGACATCTCTCTAGAGTCCCCACATTCCTCTCTCCCCGGGCCTGCGGAGGAAGGGGCAGCCTCCAGCATGGAAGCTGTCTGCACCTACCACCCTGACCCCATGGCTCATGATGGAGAATGTGACAGAGACCCCATGTGACAGAGAGCAGCATTCCTGGGTGCGGAACCAGCTGATCCACCATGTGACCCCGAGGGGCCTCTACTCCCTGGTCAGGGACAGCCTTTTTGTCGGTGGTGAGTGCTCGTGCTGAGCTGGATTGACAGTGATCGTTACTTATGCCTGTTCTGCTTTATTTCCTCTCTAACACGTCAGCCCAGGTTCTGAGTGGGGGACACAGAAACCACATATGTAAAAAGTTTCAACTTACAAACGGAGACTATGTAAATGGATTTGTTGATCCCAATAAAAAAAAAAATGTGAACTATCTCACTATTAATTTTCATATAGATTGCCTGGACAAATGGTAATATCTTGGTTATAATGGGTTTAAATATCCCATTAAAAATTAGTTTCACTTGTTTATTTTTACTTTTTTCAATGTCAGTATTTAAAAAAAGTTTAAATTTCATTAGATAGAGTGTGAAATTCTACTGTTGGACAGCACTGTTCAAGACGTGAAAATAAAGCCCAGAGAAAGTGGTTAGGGACAATTTTTCCCAGGAAAGGAGTCAATCTGACCCACGTGGCAAGATGCAGACAACAGTCTCATACACACATACATACACACACACACACACTTAGAAAGCAAGACCAACATCATCATAGAGTTGAACCACTACTTCTCATGTGGCAAGAGCTTGCAGTCCTACATTGTTCTAAGTGGACGAACCTCAAGAAAGGAGCCAGGAGTCAAGAAAATTTACCAACCAGGAAGATCTAAAACCAGAGAGTAAAGGTCAGGATCTTTGGTGAAGTTCCCAGCAGTGGATTCTGTTAGAGACTCAATACATTAGCGAGAACTTTGCAAGAAGCGTTGTTACAGAACTCACCTATCCTTTCCTATGTAAAAGTACACAAGTTTCGTAAAGAATACTAGCTCCTGCCAATCAACGAAAAGATGGTAGAACACGAATATCGCCCTTGTAAATCACTCCTGGATTAGTGAGCCAGTCAGGGAACAAATGACAGTGCATTGCGCTGGACCTCATTAGGCTGATTCTGACTTCATGACCATCCTGTGGATTGTCTCATGCCAGGAACTCTAAAACATGCTGTCCCCACCACTCTTTTGCCACCAAGGTCCACCAACCAGACCTTGCTGACAAATGCCCTGGCTGGGCCCCTTCTGACCACACCTGGAGGACTCTCCACAAATCCTACTCCGTCACGGCGCTCTTCCACCTGCCACTGGCCAGGGAGGCATTTCCTCCAAGGCTGACACTCTGTGTGCCCAGCTCTGGGAATGACACGTCTCCCTCAAGTGAAGAAAAGGATCTGAGTTCAGAGCCTGTGGGCTGCAGCCATTAGGACAAGGCCTGGGGTTTGCTGTCAGACAGAAGAGAACCTGTGGTGGGTGTGGGTCCCAGGGTTCAAGAAGCCCCCGTGATTCCTGGATAGAATCCCAGAAGACGATGCAGGACGGAGGAGGGATGCTTGGGTGTGATTGTCCTTGGGAATGTCCATAGGGAGGCGGATTTGCCATTGGTAATGCCTTCAACAGGGTTGTTCATTCATCGATTCATCCTGTCTCAGGGAGTGCTGTCTACATCCTTCCAGCCCCTAGTCTCCCGTCTGGAGCAAACAGACAGCGTCAGAAGAACATTTACATTTCATTTGTAATGTATGCGTACAGGGCATGCAATGTGCTGGATGTTGCAAGTGTTTTGAAACATTAACTCCTTTAGCAGTCTCCATATCCTCACAAATTAGGTACGCTTATCCTTCTTGCCAACAACAGATGAAGAAACTGAGGCACCAATGAGGTAAGTACTTTGCCCTCTACCAATATCTAGGAAGTGATTGAGGTGGAATTTGAACATAAGTTGTGGCTCCATATTCTCTGCTCTTAACCATGTTCTTTGCTCCCTATGACTTCACACCATGAAGACGTTGGCTCAGTGTATCCATTTTCTTGTTACACCCGGTAGCCCCACTCTTTGATCTCTGTCTGAAAAAGATGCTATTCGCATCAAAACTGCTGCACATACACAACCAAAATGACTTCTCCCCATATCCCATGTCCTGGAAAATACATAGAGAACATTTCAAAACATTTCTTGCCCAGGCTGGGAGTGCTTCTGGGAAATCCCACTGTTCCTGTAAGAAGCCAAGGGCAGGCTGGGAGCTGTGTCTTAGCGGAAAGGTGAGATCAGGAGATACTATGGGGTTACAAAATGGATGGGGGACCTCAGCAGGAATTGACTTCAGGATCTGGTGGTGTTTCAAGCTGGGTGCTAATTTTCTGGCTTTGGGTGTAGGGGCTGGTGCCGCATTCCAGGGAGAGGCCAGTCTCCCTGTGTTCTTGGGGAAACCAGACCCTTGAAAGCAAGGGAATGAGAATTTCCTTTCACGATGGACTTGGGAGGGGAAACATTCAGCCCAGAAGAGACAGTCATGATCCTGAGGAAACCAGAAGAAGCTGCCTCCTCGTCCGCCAAGCAGAAAGCCCTCCTTCATGGACTCACTTTATCCAGATGAGACCAAGAAGGAGGACATCATGAGATGCCCTTGCAGGTGGGAGACCTGTGACAGTGGAGCCTGTGCCTGGGAGGCTCTGAAAGGCATCATAGGGGTGACATTTGCTGTCAGCAGGGTGCCAGATGAGAGGCACGCCCGCTTGTGTCTGGGAACAGTTTGAGTGTCAGGGAGAAGGCACCGCTGGCGCAGAGGCTCACAGGAAGAAGTGGGTCTGACCAATGTCCGAAAGAGGGCAGTGTAGCTGGAAGGAGCCTGAGAAGAGAGAGGAGGGTAGATGGGGACAGGCAGGGCCAGAGGGCAGGAACTGGCAGACTGTGCTTTTCCCGTCGCTCTCTGATGACACTGCTCTAAGACATTGCACCTAGAAAATACAAATCCTTAACATCTCACAAATTCTGTGTGCCAGGAATGGGGCACAGCTTAGCTGGGTGCCTCCGCCTCAAGGTCTCTGTGAAGCAGGGGCTGCGGCTATATTGCGGCTCGACTTGTGGAGGGTTTGCTCCCAAGTTCACTCACATGCATGCTGACGGGGTTTGTTTGGACTGAAAGTCTGAGTTCCTGCCTGTCTGTTGGCCAATCATTCCCTCCGTTCTCTCCTATGGAACATCTTCATAGGGCAACTGAAAACATGCACACTTGCTCCCCCAGTTCCAGAGATATAAGATGCAGAGAGAGAGAGAGATGGAAACAGAAGGAGGGAAAGACGGAGGGGACTAAAGCCAATGAGTAAGAAGGAAGGGCCAGGCTTTTTGTTCTTAACCCTGGGTTGCAGGCCATCCCATCACCTTGGCTGCATTCTATTCAGAAGGCAGTTCCTGACCACTTGTGGTTCCACAAGGACGTGCACAGCAGAAGACAGTGAGCACCAGGAGCCATAGTGGAGGCTGCCCACTACATAGGCCGACACGAGGCACTTGGGTCTGATTCTAAGTCAAACAGGAGACCTTGCAAGGTTTCATGCCAGTGAATGGAAGTATCTGAATTTCCCCTAATTTCCACCTCTTAAAGGTGCAGACCTGGAAATGAGGCCCAGAGGGGCAGTGACTTTCTCAAGGTCACAGAGCTGGAACCCAGTCCTGTTTTGAGGGGTACTCCACACTACATCCCACCCCTTCTTGTCATTCTTTCATCTCTAAGTGTGTGCATCAGACACATGCAAACCAGACCACAGGTGTTGTTGCTATTGTCTCTTCTACACCTGAGGACGTCCCGAGGGAGATATTTCTGGCCTCGTCCCCATTGTGCAGGTTGGGTGATTGAGGAGGCCCTGGGAGGCCCATTGGCATTTCCAGGACACAGAGCTTGTAGGAAAAAAGAGGTCGGAACTCAGCTGCATGTCCTCAAGCTGGAACCCTGGTTCCATCTCAAGGTCCTGTGTTGGGATCTGTGCTGGCTATTTGTGTACAGTTCTGGAGGTGACATGGGCAAGGAGGGTGAGCAGCCAAGATCCCAGAGAGGTTTTCGGTGGGTGTGATTGAAGAAGGCGCCCAGGTAAGGGAAACTTGAGGAAGTGACCTCACTTCCTTGGAGACAGACCCCAACAGAACTTAGCACACTGGTCTCCAGGCGCCCACATTCTAGACATAGCATCCTATTGAGCCCACTTGAGTGGCGACACTGAAGACAAGAGGATGTTCTCCTGCTGTCTCCCGAGTTGTGGAGGCTCTGGCTTCAGGAAAGCCAAGAAAAAGAGCCTTTTCAGTCACTATAGACACTGGCTTGGCCCTCACCTGCACCGCCTCTGTCCAACTGGCAGGAGGAGCACTCAGGTAACACAGGGAAAGCCAACCGGGTTAGGCCACAACTGGATGCCACCCGCACAACAATTTGAGCCTCCTTGTGTGTCGGAGGGGAGTGAGAGATGGGCGGCGGTGCTGAGCGGGGACCCACACTGGGCAGGAGCCATTTGCTCGGTGTTGGAAGCCTGGCAGTGTGTCGTGTCCCCAGCCTAGGTGGTGGCTAGCAGGATGGGAGAGTGGGTGCTGGGAACCAAGCTCCTCTACCCATAGGTTAGTCCCGAGCCATCCAGGTGTCATCTCATTCCCTCCCTGGCTAGAGGTCTATGCAGATGCTGCTCGGTACCTGATCTGTGCTGGGGTTTCCTCCTGTGGCCAAGTCGAGGCATGCCCCTCAGGCCTCCCGGCCCGGCTCTCGGGCACTGTCTTTGCAGAGCTGCACGCAGGAGGTGGTGGAAGAGCTGACGGATGGCTTCGGGTACTCCATCTCCCTGGACAGGGACCAGCTGCACCGCGCCACCATCAATAACCAGGGCTGCTCTGAGGTGAGAGTGGGCACGGAGGGGTCTTCCCACCCAGGCCCCTGAGATGACCAGGGCCGGCCCAGAATCCAACCTCAAACTGCCGTTCTCCTGGGACCCTAACAGGGCTGTCCCCCATGAGTGTCCCACAGTCCCATTCCCAAAGGAATCTGGACTTCCGCTCCTCCCCACCAGCTGCATAGGAGGAGGGTAGGAGGGCACTCTTTGCATTTTCCTAGGAAGATTAGAGAAAACGTTGATGTCGTTGTCACTTCCCAATAGGCCCTGAGTATCTTTGAATTTCGCCTTTTTTGGAAAATGAAACCTCGATAACAAGGGTCTCCAAACTCCCTTTAATGTAAAAGAAATAACCATCAGCGTGTTTGAAAGTCAAAGGGATTCTCAGAACGTGTCACTGCCCTGTACACTGTTTCCAGACCTGGGAGGGGTGAGGTGGCCACATAACATTTCCCTCCAGGTCAGGGTCTGATAAAGCCTCAGGCAGTTACAGGGGATGTCCCTCAGCCCTCACTTTGGGCGGTTCTCAGTTCTGAGCCACAGGACCTAGAGAAGCCACTTGGCATGCCTAAGCCTCTGTTCTCCTCTCTAGAGAGGGGTGTCTGTTGAGGATTCACTGGGCTGGTGCTCTGCACAGACGGAGGTCTGTTGTCCCTCAGCGAGCAAATGGCCTTGAGGGAGATCAATGTGGAATCCTTCACAGGACCAAAGTCAGATTGTGCTTTGAGAACCCAGAACTTTGCTGAGTTGGGACCCCTGTCTCTCCTGTCGCACACGTCTGGGAGGGGCTAGGAGTTCCTGGGTCAGCTGCAGACCCTGATAACGCTGGTGGTTGGCAGTGGTGACCCTGACTCTGTGTCCCTCCTCGTCCCACCCAGAGTGAAGATGAGTCCACTCTGTCTGTCACTGAGGCCTGCAGGATGCGTGCCCTCCGGGCAGGCATGATGCAGAGGCTCTCAGAGACTGTGCTGCCAGCCTTCCCCAGCAGAGTCCTCTGCAGTGTCATCACCTCCCTCTGCAGCTACTCAGGCTCCAGCACAGCCCACCAGGTGCTGGACCAGCTGTTTCCCAGGTGACTGCCCGCCTCCTCCTCAGCACAGTGGTGACTCTGCCCACTGCCAGCTGTGTGTCTTGCCTTGGGAATGTCACCGCATCTCTCTGAGCCTGAGTTGGCTCCTCTGAAACGTGGGGTGGGAGAGGATGAACTTGCTAGGCTTCTCCCAGGGATGAATGGGATCAGCCCTCCAGGTGCTGCCCTGGTGCCCGGCTCTGCAGAGAGGGTGGTGGGCCATGCTGTGGTTGCTGGTGGTGATTATTTCTCTGTCCCCCACGGAAAGTAGTCTTCCTCTCCCTTCACTGGCTTGTGGCTTTTTGAGTTTGGAAAAGCACCTGGAGAGCACCCTGTCAAGGAGTTTGAGATGCCATCCAGCTGGTCCTGGTGCTTGTCCTTGGTGTAGCCACTTAGGGATCTCTAGGGCCACAGAGGGGCCACAGGCCCACTCAGACACCCGGGGTGGTTCTGGTTGGAGGTCATTCAACAATGTCTATGAAGGACCTACTCTGAGCAGGACTTCTGGACACACTAAGTGTCACTCAGTGACTGAAGCAGACAGCCTCCCTGGCCCTCCCCTCTAATCTGAGAGTCAGACAGTCACACTTGACAGCATTCACAGGTCCCATCTACCCTCCATCCCGGGCGATGCCCTCATCCCCTTTGGGACACATGGAGGCAGCTTGGCCCATTGCGTGCGGGATGCTGGAGGACAGGACCACCTCCCAAAGTGAGTGGTCTTTGGGTCGAGAAGGAGGGCCTCCTGTCTCTAGCAAACAGGGTGTGGGGAGAGGATGGAGGCTGTGGCCGGGTCAGGCCTGGGAGAAACCTGCATCTCACCCATCTTGTGATTCCCATGGGAGGGCTGAGTTCTGGTGGCTTCCACTCCGGCAGGACTGGACTCAAAGAGAGCTGTGCATGGGTCCCAGGCCCCTTGAGAATTGGAAGGGAGGCTGGGCTGCGTTGTCCCCAAGAGACCCACTCCCAGAAGAGTCCCAGCCCCTCCTGCCTCCCTTTCTCCACATCCACACCTTGTGAGCACCACCGCCAGGTCCATAGTAGGAGGTGTGTGAGCAAGCTGCTCCCAAATCTGCTGGAGTCTTCATTCCAGTGGCCCACATTCATGCAGGGCTTGGGTGGGCTCTGTCCAGACCCTTGGGGAGGAGAGTATCGGTGGGAACAAGAGACTCTCACAGACTCTGTGTTCAGCCTGCTGGATGAGCAGGCCTGCCACAGCCAGGACAGCCAGCCAGGGCTCAGGGCTGGGATGGGGCCCTCCTCTGGAGGGGGAGGGTCTGGCAAAGGGGCGCAGATGCTAACAAGAGTGCCTTGGGAGGACGGTGTTTAAGGAAAGGCCAGGCCACTGACTCTCTGGCCCATCTGCCTCCACGCAGTGCTATCTATTTCCTGCTGGGAACTTGGCTGGGCCAAGGGCAGGATTGCAGGGAGCCCCTGCGGTTTCCCTCTTGGACCCTGCAGCTGGCCACTCTGCACATCAGCTTTGGTGGCTCCCACGTGGAGGGCCATGCCTACCTTCTGCCAGGCCACCTGGAGCATCTCAAGGCCATTGAGGCCGAACGGAAAGGTGAGGGGACTGGAGTCTGGGAAGACTGTCTGTGTTGAGGTTCATGGGCTAGCGTTCCCTTAGAGGCAGTGGAGCCCTTCCTATCTTTGGAAAGGCACAGAAACTGTCAGGTGTGTGGGTGCAACTTTCTCTTTATCCTGCTCCAGAGCCAGCTCCAAAGCTCCTGCCACTTCCAAAGCCAGAGCCAGTGCCAGCCCCCGGGCTGGAGCCAGCTGCACCTCCAGTCTCACCACGTGTGGTAGAGCTGGAGCCAGCAGCCCCTGAGTCGGCCACTCCAGGACCAGAGCAAGGGCCACCATTAGAGGCAGCCCCAGAGCCCAGCTGCCCCCGGGCCGTGACCACCGAGGACCAGCTGCGGGAGGAGAAGCTGAACATCTTGGACTTCCCTCCCCAGCTGGTGGCAGAGCAGCTGACGAGGATGGCTGCGGTGAGCAGAGGAGCTCACGGGGCGGGTGGCCCCTGCCTTCCCGGTGCCATGAGCCGCCCCACACCTGCCATTCCCTGCTCGGGATTCCGATGATCTGGGTCCAAATCCCTGCTCCCTCCCTTATCAACACTGTGACCTGGGCAGCTTTCTTTCTCCCCAAGCCTTCACTGTCCCCTAGAGAACAGAGGACAGTAGAGATGGACACTCAGAGCACCTGCTGTACAGGGTGGCTGTGCCGGTGAATGAGGTGGGAGAGAGTGGAAGGTGGGCAGAGTCTGGCCCTTTGGTGGGGGATGGGCACTCACTGAAGTGCTGCCAGGTCCTTGGGTGGATCCCCCATCTGTGCAGGTGGCCCGGACAGCCTCAGCACTTAGCAGGAAGGTGATGTGTATTGACTCCAGTGGAGACAGTCAAACAAAGCCGGGGGTTGTCCCTGCCTCAGGGGGAATGTGCATGGGAATGGGGAGTGGGACCTCAGGGGCACTGGGATGGGTGGATGATGGCCCTTCTGGTGGGCATGTGTGGGCTGCCTTCTGGAGCTTGGAGGAAGTGAGACGGGGCTGGGAGCAAATGTCCCCTCCCTTCCCCACAGTACTGTGTCCGGGGTCATCCTGGACTGGGTGCATTCAGTGGACACAGACAAAACCCAGGGACTCCCACAAGCCTCAGGCCACATGCTCTGCTTCCTGAGCTCCAGTTCTGATCTCAGCCTGCTGGGCCTATGGGGGAATGTGGACGCCGAGCTGGGGTGCGGCAGGACCGGGTGACACTCCGAATCTTCTGCAGGAGCTGTTCAAGACGTTGGTGCCCGCCCACTGCCTCGGCTCCATCTGGTCCGAGTGCGACAACAGGGAACGAGAGTACCTGGCACCCACTGTCCGTGACAGTGTGATGCACGACAACACCGTGGCCAATTGCATCCTCGTCACCTGCCTTGGGGACCCCAGCATGACAGCGCGGGACAGGGCCAGGGTGGTTGAGCTGTGGATCAGGGTGGCTGAGGTAAGCCTTGGCACGCTCTGTCTGGATGCGTGGGAATTGCCTCTTGTTTCTCAGCTCTCAGGATTGAAGTCTGGGGTCTTAGTCCCTGGACTGTCCCTTGACCCTCATGCCAGGGCCACGTTGACCTTGACTTGAGGTCCCAGTGGGGACAAGCTCACTTCCTCCCTTGTGTTGAGCTACAAATCCTTGTGCCTGGCAGTGTTACTCATCGGGTGGCAGGTGTGCCCTCCCTGGCTTCCCTGGGCATGTGTCTCCTCCAGGACAGGGGAAGTCCGTGAGGGGACAGAAACCAGAGGCAGCAGAGCTTCAGCTCCCCCTCACGGCTCCATCTCTTCGCTTCCCCAGGAGTGTCGAGGCCTCGGGAACTTCTGTTCCCTCCACACAATCCTTTCTGCCCTGCAGAGCCCTGCCATTGCCCGTCTCCAAGACACCTGGGGACAAGTTTCCAGGTGGGTAGTGGGTGGTCTGCTCTCCAGCCAAACACCATGAGGGTGAGGTGGCCCAGGCAGCCTGATTTGGGCCGGCATGTCCCCCAAAGTCAGGTGAGACCACCTGGGAGACAGCGAACGCCGGGCACAGGGACTGACCTGGGTGCTGGGTCTCTGAGTCTCTCAGCGCCCTTAAGCCAGCAGTTCCGTCCCAGGGATTCATTTCCTTCCAGACCAGATCCTGGCTTGAGCCCAGGTGGAGATTCTCAGGTGTTTCCTTTGCAGCAACAGAAGCCTCTATGCAGCTGAAACCAACACTGTTCCAAAGAGATCTGTTTGGGACATCTGGGAATGGAGGCCCCAAGGGACAAGAGGAGAGGCCCCTCCGCAGTCCCATGGGGACCTTAGAGCTCAGAACACCCCAGTGAAATCCCTCATCCAGGCCCCAGGCAGTTTGGATCTGCTGGGTTCTCAAACAAATGGGATTTGCCTTCAAGCATCCCACAGTTTTTCTTGCTTGCTTGCTTTCTTTCTTTCCCCACCCCGCAGGGAGAGTTCTCGAACCTGGAAGAAGTGGGTCAGGAGAGAGAAACGCGTGAGCAGGGAGCTGCTAGTGCAGGTAACCTGGAGGCTGGAGATCTGGAAGGAGGCCAGAAGGAGAGGGGAGGGGAGCATCCTGAGGGGATCCTAGGAGGTGAGGCTATGGCAAGGCTTGGCCCAGGCTGGGTGTCAGACAGCCCTGTGAGGGTGGGGCAGGCCGGGGCCACTCGGCCAGGTCCCCCAAGACACCCTGCCCTCCCCCTCCCTGTCTGTTCAGCTGGGGTCTGGACGCACCCCTGGAGTCCAGAGGTCGGGGCCTTGGTCAGATTTGGAGCCAGGGCTGGGGTGAAGGCAGCGGGGACAGGGCCTGTAGCTGGCACGGGGAGCAGCCTCTCCCAGTGGGTCCTTGAGCCAGTCACTGCCCCTCTGGGGGCCTCCGTCTCCTCCTCTGGGAAGTGGAGGGAACTGATCAGTGGTGCAGACCTCCCAGCGAGGTGCTACCATCCAAGGGAGGACAGGAACGCAAGGAGATTTGTGCCGGCTCCTCCTCGAGAGGTGAGGGGAGAGCAGTGATGACACACAGATGACTCTGAGTGCTCAGGAGACTCCTGGAAGCAGGTGACATTCTCCTCACACTTTTCAGCTGAGGAAAGAGGGCCAGGGAGGCCTGGGCAGGCCCAAGGTCACACAGGGCTGAGTCCTGGAGCTGGGACTGGTCTAGAATCAGAGCACCCTGGAGGTGGGAGCAGCAGAGGCAGCAGGGGACTGGAGCCGATGGCCAGGGTCTGAGATCAGGGGCCTTGGGGGACATGCGGAGGGGAGTATGGGCGCACTGACCCTGTCCTCGGCCCCGACAGGAGGCGACCTCCGTGTTAAAGACTGCAGAGAGGGCCCGCCAAGGAGCCCAGGAGAGGCAGCGGCAGCAGGTGAGGGTGACTGTGGGGGAGGGGCCTAGGAGTCAGAGGAGAGGGGGCTCCCCCTCCCAGCTGGAGACCTCCCTCAGGAGAGGGGCCTTCCTCCTCAGGCGAATCTGCTGTGGCTGCCAAGCATGACGGGCCTGCAGTGGCAGTGAGCAGGAGGAGGCCTGGAAGGGCTGGCAGCAGGGCAGATTTGGGGTGGGGAAGGGCAGGGGCCACTGCCCCTGGGAGGGGCCAACAGCCAGCCCTGGGACTTGACTGATGGAGTTTGGTGTTCCTGGCGGGGAGCGGGGGAGGGAATTGTGTGTGTTGGGGTGTCCCGAGGATCCTAGGCTGCTCTGTGTGGGAGCGTGGGGTGGGCAGGAGGCTGGGCTGAGGGGTTTCAGGGGAAGGTTCATGGGGGCACCTGAGAGCGGGAGCTCATCACCATGCCCATCCCGATGGCGGCACAGGGTGTCGTCCCCTCCCTGGTGACGTTCTTCCATTCCCTGGAGCTGCTGGACGTTACGATGGAGGATTATGTGGAGGTGAGTGAGCCCGGAGGTGGGTCCGGGGGCTCAGGCTCCTGAGGGTGGGGAGGAGAGAGTCCTGTCCTGAGCCCTGAGCTCTCTGCGTTTGGCAAAGGTCCTCTCAGCAGGGCCTCCAGCCTCGTGTGGGAGTTGGGGTGTCAGGCCCATCTCCCCAGTGGGTGATGCAGGCTCTGCATAAGCCACCGTCCAGGTTCCCTGGGCTGCTGAGGCTCAGAGCTGCCTGACTGTGTGGCCGCAGGAGGTGGTGTCTGAGCTGGATTCAGCGTCTCCCTCTGGCCCTGCCAGTGAGGGAAGAGAAGTCGGGCCCCTCCCAGTCAGGAAGCACATCAGACGCTGAGCTGTCCCTTCCTGCCTGAGGCCTGAGTCTCCCCACGTGTCATCAGAGAGGGTTGGGTCACAAGGTCTGTTGCCTCAGTTGCTCTGCGCCCCCTGCTCTGGAGCCCAGAGACTGGCCCAGGTCCAAGTCCGGGCTCTGGATGGGCCTGCCCACTGGCAGTAGTGCAACATTGCAAGAGGTGTGGACGGGGGCTAGTGCTGGCCCCAGGGGGCTGTTTCTGATGGACTGCGGCTGTCTGCTTTCCAGGGCAATGTGCTCAACTGTCGGAAATGGAATGAGGTAAGCGGCTGCGGCCTCCCGGTGGGGAGGGTGGGGGTTGGAAATCAGAGACCCCCCCCGCAGTGGGCAGGACCCCCTCTGGCCCAATCCCCAGGGTGGAACATTTATTTGCCCACTTCGATATACAGAGCTAGGGATCCTATGGCATTGGCGGGTGGGGGAAGGGCTGGCATCAAAGACTCCTTCCTGGAGGAGGAGCTATTTTGGGCCAAGTGTGAGAGCAGGCAAGCTCTGACTGGAATCGCAGGGAGGGAGGGCTCCCAAGTGGGCAAAGGCCCCAGACTGGCCCCTTGCCCCCTTCCTCACCCCCTCCACGAGCCCTGCAGGGTCCCCCACTCAGGCCCTGTGGGCATCCTGTGCTTGCTCTGTCCTAGCAATTCAAACTGATGGACGAGATCGAGCTGCTCCAGGAGGCTGCAAATCTGTACACCGTGCAGCCCGACGAGCACTTTGGGGCCTGGTTCCAGGCCGTGGAGCCCCTGAGCAAGGAGGAGAGGTGAGTCGGGTCAGGAGTTGGGGGAGGGCAGGGCAGCCTCTCTCTGCTGACCAGCTCCAGAGCCCATGGCCGTTGCTCCATGGTCAGCCCCTGATCTGACTGCATGGCGACCCCTGGGGCCCTTCGACCCCAGCTGCTGGCAGGCTCCAGGACGCACATGTGATGTGTGGCTCCTGAGAGCTCCCAGCTCCGCTCTGTCCCGTAGCTACAGCCTGTCCTGCCAGCTGGAGCCCCGATACCACTGGGTCAGAAAGATTCGACTCTTCTTCAAAGGCAAGAAGAACCGCTCAGTCCAGAGTGAGTGTCCAGACCGGCAGTGGCTGAAACCATGGGCTCAGGAAACATTCAGGCTGAGCGTGGGCCTGGGGAGGCAGACAGCTGGCCCTGGGTTCCAGCTCCACTGCTGAGCAGTCCCGTCCTGGGCGATTGCACTCACGTTTCTGGGACTGGTTTCCTCCTCTGTGAAGTGGGTGACGCTAAATATCAGCCCCTGTGTCAGGGACAGATGGGGTGCTGTTGGCTGACTGAGCACTGAGCACAGGGCTGGAGCACAGAGCGCAGTGGGGGCCGGGATGCGGTGTGCACTGTGGTTCCAGGGCAGGCCGCTCAGGAAATGCCTCTCTTTCTCCAGACACCAGACCCCCAACCAAGGGCCCAGTGGTGGTGGTCGATGACCCTCCTGAGACCAGCTGAGCTACAGCGGGGACACAGCGTTGATACTCAGGGTGCACAGGGCCACCTCCCCTGATTCTGATGAGGAGAACTTTGTGATCCATTTCTTGGGGTCCCCTGTTGGCCACGAGGGAAGGCACCAACCCCTCTTCCCCCTCCCCCCTTTTGCCCAGCACCTATTTCCCTATTTGGCGGGGCCATATTTTGTTGTCAATGGTAAATGCTCCGTTTGAGTATTATATTAAATTGTTGCTTCTTTCTAATCCTGGGAGTGGAGGTGTGAGTCTTTCGCTCGCAGCGCTCATGGAAACCAGATCCAGAAACTCACATTCCTCCTCGAATTTAGAAATCTCCCAGAGTGAGCGGCTCAGTTTATGTGGAGAAGGGAGAAGTGCCAGTCCCCTCCCTGGCTACTGAAGGACGTGCCCAAGTGCCCCTCCCGCCGAGAACAGGATCATTGCAGTGTGGTTCACCCTGTCCAGGAGCAGAGAGGGCCCCTCCGACCTCTTGGGACTAAGCGGTTGGAGGCGTTTTCTCAGGCAGAGCCACAACCACTAAGCTGGGCGTGTCTGTCAAACTAGCACGTGCCTGTCCCTAGCACACGTCCTGCCCAGGACAGTGGCTGCCTTTCGACACTCTGCCGGAAGAGGGAACATTTTCCCGGTTTCTCTTGCACACAGATTAGGACCTTGTTTTCTGATTCAGTCTCCGCAATGGCTTCAGCTCTAAGTGGGGAAAATACCGTCAAAAGCTCAAAACGTGCACATAGGGAGGACGAGGCCAGAGGAAGGTCCTGTGGACATGGACCATGGGCAGGCAGGACTCTTCCTTCTCGGGCCCACTAGGGGCTCCCTGTTCACCTCTGACCTAGACTGGATCCCCCTGGGCTTCTGGTCCCTGACTCCGAATACCATTTCCTGCTTGTTGCCTATCCAAGGGGAAAGCTGTGGGATGCAGCTTTTAGGGCCTCAGCCAGGTCTCCCTCCAGAAACCTAGTGCTCCCAACAATCTGTTCCAGAAAATATAACCAGAGACAACACTTTCCAACTCATCTTATGAGCCCAGCAGTACCCTAAAAGCAAAACTAGAGTTTAAAAGTAGGGAAAACTTGAGAACAGCAAGTCTCAGAAATGAGCAATTACTGTCTTCTACAAATATTAGAAAACTGAAGCCAACAATGTAAAACAATCATACACCAGGACAAAGAGGAAATTTATTCAGGTATGCAAGGTTGTATCAGCATTCCAAAATCAAATCAATGTGCATCAATTCTGTGTTTGTGAGGCTGTATTCCTTTGAAGTCTTTGGAACTGTTGCTGTCTTTCAGACAAGTCTGAGTTTACATCAAAGGTCATCAACTAAAAACAACTACAGTATAAATCTTTTAACAAATGAATTTGAGAGTCATACCCACAAACAGAATATTCTTTATAAAGAGCATTCAAACTAGATCTATTTTTTCTTTTTTAAGATAATGACTAGCTGGCATTATTGTTCAATCAGAAAAATACAACTCTGGGCAAAACTACTATTCCAATTCAAATAGACTTTGCTACTGTTAAAATTCCTATAGTATTTGGTGTTTGTTCTCAATAATCAGATATTATCTTGAATTTATATTCTTTTCAAGTGCCTAGATCTTGTTTCCACAATAAAATGGCATTCCACGGTTCAGAGTATGCTTTATATTATTCTCTTTCCCTTAGCACCAAACACATTGGTTTTTCTCACCTATAGAACAGTTGCCAACAACTTACCCAGAATCTGTTTTCCACAACATGGCACAAACTATCTTGTCAGCTTTCTCTTGAGTTCTCTGGACCCTGCATTTCAGTCAATTAAACTGTTACATGTTCTCCCACGCATTATTTGTTTTCTTTTATTTGCTCAGAATACCTTCCCACCGCATCTCTTCTTTGTAAATGATATCTGTCTATCGCTTGAGGGTCACTCCAAGGAAAGCTTCCTGCAGGTGTACCACCAAACTGGCAGTCGTCTTCCCCTTTGGAATTCTTATATCATTTTGTCACTTGCTCTGTCTTCCTTCTCCCTCTGCTTGTCCCTTCTTGGTCTTCTTTACAGGCTTCTTTTCCTCTGTCCATTCCTCAATGCGCACTGAAATGTTAGACTTCCTCGGCATTCTGCCCTATGCCGTCTTCTCTTCTTGCTCTCCATACATTTCTTAAGCAATGTATTTCACTCCTGTGGCTCTAATGGTGACCAGTATGCTAATGAGCCTGGCCTAGAGAAGCTCTCTTGAGATTCTGACTAGCATATTTAACTATTCATTGGATATCTCTACCTGATTGTCTTTACAAGTATCTTAAGCTCAACATACGCACAACTGAATTCAAGACCTTTCCCCACCAAACCTATTCCTTCTTCAGAGAATTTCCTGTCTTAGAGATTGGAGCCACCATCTACCTAGTTGCTCAAACTAGAAACCGAGGAGTCATTCCTTCTATGGACTACCCCTCCTTGCTGACATCCACTGAGTTACTCGATCATGTTAAATCAGGCTCCTAAATATTTAAAAACTTTGTCCATCTCTCTCCATATAAATTGCCGTTATTTCAGTCCAGGCCATAAGCACCTTTCCCCCAAAACACCATAAGGGCCTCCAGTCTTGGTCCTCCCCAGTGGAATTTCCACAATCCAGAGTAATCTTCTAAAATGTAGGGCAATTATGAGAACTTCCTGCTTAATATTCATCAATGGCTTCCCATAGAAGAAAAATGTCCAAATTCCTTAAACATAGCTTACAGAGCCCTCTGTAATAAGGGCTAACCTTGTCCCTGCCTATCTCTTCATTCTTCACTTGACATTCTAAACTTCAGGCATATGAAATTTCAGTTCTTCAAACTTGCCATGCATCACATCTCTGAGACTTTACATTCTGTATGCTGCCTTCTAACCCCACACCCCTGCTTTTTGCTCAGCAAACTCTATGTCAGTGTAAGAAGTCCTTCTTGTGGAAGCTCTCTTCACTTTGCATTCTTTTTTTTTTTTTTGGGGGGGGTGAGGAAGATTGGCCCTGAGCCAATATCTGTTGCCAATCTTCCTCTTTTTGCTTGAAGAAGATTGCCACTGAGCTAACATCTGTGCCAGTCTTCCTGTATTTTGTATCTGGGATGCTGCCACACCATGGTTTGATGAGCAGTGTATAGGTCCATGCCTGGGATCCGAACTTGTGAACCCCAGGCCACCGAAGGGGAGTGTGCAAACTTAAGCATTATGCCACCTGGCCGGCCCCCAGGATGCATCCTTATCATAGCATCTACCCCTTCTCACAGCATCCACCTTACTACTGTAATTGCTTGTTTAACTATTATCATTCTTTTATTTGACAAATATTCACTGAGAGTCCGCTATGTCACTGGTACTGCATTCTCCTCTGCATATAGAATTTAGTCAATTCAGGGTATTGTGTAAGCACATAAGGTATGTGGGAGACGGTCCAAGAAATGTCTCTTAATGACTTGCATTTCCATCTATTTCCCTACCAGTTTAAATTTCATAATCATTTCCGAGTTCTTTGAATTACCTAACACAGTGGATGGTAGATAAATATCTAATCTCATTAACTGTTGGATTTTAAACATATACAAACAATTTTTGCATTGTAAGAGGACTGCACCCAGCCATTACTTTCTACCTAGCAGAGTTTTTCTTTGATATCACTTTGGATATAATGGAGTGTAAACACTTAGGCAAACTTCTGCAGTGAAAAACGTGAGCCTCAGTATCAGAACAGTGTAATAATGCTGCCGCTTACTAGGCTGTGCCCATGGCCAAGAGCCTTAACCCCTCTGAGCCTCAGTTTCCTCATCTGAAAAAGTTAGTTACAAAGTCAAATGAGATATGAGAAAATAAAAGCATAGCACAAAATGTAAAGGGCTATCCAAATGCCATTATTACGATTGTTATTAGAGTGAACACAGATCAGGCCTCCCTGTCACTGGTCATCCCAGCTCTACAGGCAACGAGATTTCCAAATCTCATCCTTCACCTTCCCTTTATCATTTAAGAGGTAGGCTTCTGTACTTTAATAAACACATATTGATGGAAATGGTTAAAAAAAAAACACCCCACAACACCAGGAAAACCAAGCCAAAAAATTTAACAAGTAAATATTAAAGGGACAAGAGAGACAGAAGCACCAGCCTATGAAGTCTAGAATTTGGATATATGGACCAAAAAAAATCAGGCCACAATTACTTTTTTATTTTTATATTAACTAGAAGGGTAAGTGGCACAAAAGAGTAATGATCTGAATCACTTCTCAGTAAAATGGTAACCCACTGAGCTGCAAAGTCAGGAGATTGGGTTCAAGAACTAGTTTAGCTACGAACCTAACCAGTAATCCCCAGGCAGTCTACCCACCCCACACTCTGGTCTTTCAGCTCCTGATCTCCTTGGCTCCTATCATCTTTTTTTCCATCCTATCTCAGCCACACACTCAGAAGGCCACAAATATCAAATGGCCACTCCATCGAGCCCAGCGATGCTACCATGCTCCTCTAGTATTACTATATACTGAATGTTTGTGTCTTCTCAAAATCCTTAGGCTGAAATCCTAACCCCCAACGTGATGGTGTTAGAAGGTGGGGCCTTTGGGAGGTGATTATGTGATGAGGGCAGAGCCCTCACGAATGGGATTAAGGCTCTTATTAAAAGAGACCCTGAGAGCTCCCTTGCCCCTTTTGGCCATCCATGGACCAGGAATTGGGCCCTCAGCAGACAGCAAATAGGCTGGCACCTTGATCTTGGACTTCCTAGCCTTTAGAACTGTGAGAAATAAATTTCTGTTGTTTAGGGGCCAGCCCCAGGGTTGAGTGGTTCGGTTCGTGTGCTCCACTTCAGTGGCCTGGGGTTTGCCAGTTTGGATCCGGGGTGTGGACCTATGATCAGGCCGTGCTGTGGCAGCATCCCACATAGAAGAACTAGAATGACCTACGACTAGCATATACAACTATGTCCTGGGGCTGTGGGGAGGAAAAAAGATAAAAGGAGGAAGACTGGCAACAGATGTTAGCTCAGGACCAATCTTCCTCACCAAAAAAGTATACTTAGAGAAAAAAAAATTCTTAAATTTCTGTTGTTTTATAAGCCTATGGTATTTTTATAACAGCGTCCCAGACTAAGACAAGTATGATTGCCTTCTGTCCTCCCAATGATTATTTTCTACTTTCCCTTTGCCCCTTAAACTGCCTACCCAAACATCCCTAGTCTCCTCTTACTGATCATGCTCATAATTCATTGAGAAAAAGTGAATCAATATCAGGCAGAAACTCTCTCACCTTCTAATCACTGAATCTACCCATCCACCTGCATCTCTACTTATACTCATTACCTTTCTTCCTATTACTGTAAATTTTATGTTCATATTTCTAAGCCAATACTTCATACAAGTTCTTTGGATCCTATTCCTTCTTGTTTCCTCAAAGACTTTACTCCTCTAATATACACATTCTCTGTTATACTATAATTTTTCCCCCTCTCTACTGGATCGTTCCCATCAGCCTTTTTATCCCCATCTTTAAGACCCTAATTTGACCCCACATATTCCTCTGTTACCTTCGTTTCTCAACTCTTCATAGTAAAGTATCTTGAGAAGTCTGTGCTATGTCCATTTCTTCACGTCACGTTTCGTCTTCATTGTGCTTGTCAGAGCACATCACCATATGTTGCCAAAATCCAATGGTCAGATCTCTTTATTTACGTGACTCTTCAGCATGTTTCAATACCATTGGCCATGCTTTGTTGTCTTGGCTTTTAAGTCATCATACTCTTCAGGTTTTCTTCACCAGATACTCCTTCTCCATCTCCTTTGGTTGCTTCTTTTCCTCGGCGTTACCTCTGATCATTGGAATACTCTACAAACACACTTTCTCTAGGTAGTTTTTCCTACATGCTGATGACTCTCAACTTTTATCTTTCGTCCCTTACACAGAACTCGACTCCCAAATTACTTTAGATTTCTAATAAGCACATCAAACTTAAGGTGAGCAAAACAAGAATATACCCCCCCCCACACACACACACACACACTATTTCTTCCCTAGTCTTTTCCATTTGGTAAAGGGCACAACCATCCACTCAAGCTCAAGATGAAAATCAGGAGCTCCCCTTTTTTTTCTCACCTCTATATTTAAAACATCATCAAGTCTGTAGGCTCTGCCTCCAAATCTATCTCACAGCCATCTACTTCCTACCACTTTAGCCCAAGCTACTGTCCTTCCTTCCCTCCTGGATTACTGCAAGTGTCTTCTGCTACTAATCTGCTCCCCATCCCTATCACCCATTCACATGACAGGTGGAACAAACCTTTTCATAAAGTAATCAGATTACTCCCTTCCGAAACACTCTGTACTAGTTTCTCATCACACTTTACATACATTCCAAATGTATACCATGGGTATATTGCCATGGCTGATTCAGAGCACTACCTGATTTCGCCCCTCCCTATCTCTTCATGCTTATCCTGTACCGCTGTCTCTACATTCCAGCTACAGCGGTCTTTATGATGTTCCTTGAAAGAGTCAAGCTCTTTCATACCTTACGGCTTTTGCAATTGAAGTTCCCTTTACCTGAAATCCTCTGGCCCCAAATATTTCTGTGGCTGGCTTTTTTTAAAGATTTTTTAATTTTTTCCTTTTTCTCCCCAAAGCCCCCCGGTACATAGTTGTGTATTCTTCGTTGTGGGTTCTTCTAGTTGTGGCATGTGGGACGCTGCCTCAGCGTGGTCTGATGAGCAGTGCCATGTCCACGCCCAGGATTCGAACTAACGAAACACTGGGCCGCCTGCTGCGGAGTGCGCGAACTTAACCACTCGGCCACGGGGCCAGCCCCTGTGGCTGGCTTTTTTATATCACTGAGGCCAGCACAAATGTCAGCTCCTCAGAGAGGCCTTCCCTAACCAATCAATCTAAAGTAACCCCTCCCCTAGTCTTTCTCACTTCACACGGTTTTACTTCTTCACTGCACTCACCATTATCAACACTTCCTTGTTCATATATTACCTGTTTATTTTCTATCTTTGTTCACCAGAATTTAACCTCCATGAGAACAGGAATCTTACCAGTCTTCCTTACCGTTGTATTCACAACGCTTGGCAAAGCAGTAGATTCCTTAAAAAGATGTGACATATGCCCATCTCTGAGCAAGTCACTCAACTTCTCTGACTCATATTTGTGGGGCTACTATTGCTAGACTTAGCTCTGGGTGTCGGGATTACAAAGGTGAATAAGGCATGGCTCCTTGAGAATCTTATCCATTTATCTCTTCAACAAATATATACTGAATGCATATTTTACTATGTTCCAGGTCCTGTTCAATGTCATTATGTAGTTCCCTCTTCAGTAAAATGGAGTTTTGTTAACTAACTCTATCTCACAGAGTGTATAAACAGGATGAGTATGAAAATTATGCACAAAAAGAGGACTGCTATCAAAATGTTACCTTATATATTACTATCCCTGCACCTGCCTCTTTCTTTTTGTCTGGTAATGGGCAGGAGCTTATGACAAGAGAGAATCAACTGACAGAAACACAAGTATAAATTCTGGTACTCATAGAAAGTAACAAATATGAATAGCATTTCATAGGTTTTCATAATGTGCCAAACGACTAAGACGTTTGGCGCATTAATGTTTTAGATGTGATAGTAATCTGTTAATTTTCTGCATTTGTATTGCACAAATAACAGTTCTATTTACCTCCCTGCGAAAAACCAGGGAGTAGGGTGTGGCCTCCCTCAGTGCCACCGGGCCAATCGCCCTCTCCATCACTGCGTCTGATCTGTCACAGACTACAGGGCACACTTGGAGGGCGTCAGGGGCCTGGCGTGGGCCTGCAGAGCTCTTGGGCGGCCTCCTAAATGATGCGCCTGACACACGGTGCATGTGCAACAGCTGTCCCATCCTCTAAACGCACTGAGCTACAGCGCGGTCCACTGTGAGAAAGCCAACACCGGGAGCGGGGCAGGGTGAAGGAGCACGGAGGAGCGCTCTCCCTGCATCAGCAGCCAATCCTGGGCCACGTCTCCAGTCACAGGCGCGCGTGAAGGCTCCTGTGCAGGTATTCACTATTTGTACAACAGGCTGCGCTGAATAAAATGGATTGTGCGGTCTGGACTGACAGACCCGCTTTTTTCTTACTTGTGAGTACCTGTAAGACGAGAGAGAGGAGGCAGCGAACAGGAGCAGCGATGCGAGGGACGCGAGGGCGTGAAGGACCGAGTCGGGGGAGAGGAGGGGTCCGCGGCTGTGCCCCGCGTCGTGGGGAGAAGACGGGCGCTCCCTCGAATGGAGGGGGAGCGGCGTTCCCGCGGCCGCCGGAAGGGACCAGCGCGGGGGACGAGGCGCTGGTGCCCCGGGGCCTGGAAAGGGGCAGTGTCGAGAAAAATGGACCCTACCTACAATTCCTTTAGCATCCCCCGCCGCCCCAGGAGCGGCCCTGGCACCCAGCAACCGCCGCGGAGACCGCGCGCCGCTCTGGCAGAAGCCGCCAGGAGCGGACCTCTGCGAGGGTCACGGGGCCAGGCTGAAGGCCGCGGGCGCGGCGGGGGCGGCGGGGCGGGGCGGGGCGGGTGGCGGCGGCGGGGCGGGGGCGGGGCCTGAGCGGGCGGGCCGGCCTGCGGGGCAGGGGGCAGGGGGCAGGGGTCGGGGGTCGGGGGTCGGGGGCGGGGCCTGAGGGTGCAGGCCGGTGGGGGCGGGGCGGGGCTGGCGGCGGCGGCGCCTTCCAGTGGCTTGGCGGCCACCTCGGCCTGCGGAGGCGTGGGTTCCAGGATCACCTGGGACCGCCTGATGTGTTTTCAGTCTTTTCTGACTATTGACCTACTGGGTTATACAAGTCCAGGGACAGAGTTGACGTCACAGAGCCCGTTAGCCAAAAAACAGCGCCAGGGGCTGCACGTGCCAGAAGTAATTTATCAAAACTCAGATCGTATTTCCCCTTAAATCAGCTTAAGTATAGTGCAATCGTAAAAGGGCATAGTCTGTGGGGTCATGACCGTCAGGGTTCAAAGTTCAGCGCTGCCACTTTTTAGCTATGGGACCACCGGCAATTACATGATCTCTTTGAGCTTCGGTTTTCTCACTGTAAAGGATGTGGTGGTGAGAATAAATGAATTGATACCTGGCAAGTGTCTGGAATAGGGCTTGGTACAAAGTAAACACAATATCCTGTTATCAGTATAGAACCTTTGGCTTTTCCCCCTCACAAAATAACCTTCATAGGAAACAAATGAAAGCAGAACTGCTCTGGTTGAAGGTGGGCCCAGAAGCCTTGATTTCTCAATCCCAAAGGTTGTCTATAAGGTTCCTCTAATGGAATCTCCAAGCTTCCTAAAATATAGACAAAAACAACTATTATGGGAGAATATCCAAACTTCTTAGAAGGACAAACTGCTCTTTTGTATCTAATTTTTCTTGTGATAATCCGAACTTTTCCTCCTGCAGACAGTACTCCTTTTTGCCTCTGTGTTTTTTCTAGTTTGTCTATCGGCAGTGTTCTCTTTCTCCTTTTCCTATTTATCACTTAAGATCTGATTCAGATTACAACTCTTTCTTGGGTGACAATGAGAAATTCTCTTTTCATTGTAACCCCCTCCCACCTTCAGCATGGTGTAGACATCTCAGCAAAGATGGAAAGTTATTTTCCTCCTTGTTTTAGAAGAGTAGACAAAGTCTTTTGTGCTTATAGGGTTAAACGCTTTGTTCTCATGGTAGGGAAAGGGAAAGCAGGTAGATCCCCAAGGATACTGGGAGGAAGGACCTTTGAGAGAAGTCCGATGACCTCCAGGGCACGGCTCTGTGCCTCAGATGCAGTGGACTGCTGGAGGTGAAGTGCTTCCGGGTCCATCTAAAGAAGAGAAGGGCACATCAACAAATGGCGTTTTGGAATTCTCACCAGGTCAGAGGGCTCAGGCCAGATTTGAGTTAGTCAACTAACACTTGTGATGTTACTTGCTCCCAAAATGGCATGAAGCAATTCCCACCTGCTACGGAGAACTACAGAAATTATTCATATAGAAATACGTTCAGAAATGTTTAAAAAATAATGTCCTTCATTTATTTAAGGACAATGTGATGAACATCTAATAATGGATTAAACAACATCTAAAGAAACATCTGATATTTTTTCTCGTAAAAAATTAACAGCAACTTAAAAATAATTAAATTGTTTATATTAGCATCAATGCCACTGAAAGCAAAAAACTTCTGAGGAACAAGGAGAACCTTATTCATGACAGCAGTTTTCAATAAATTTAATATGATGAAAATAGTTTTTTTTTTTAAAGATTGGCACCTGAGCTAACAACTGTTGCCGATCTTTTTTTTTTTTTTCCCCTGCTTTATCTCCCCAAATCCCCCCTGGTACATAGGTGTATATCTTAGTTGCAGGTCCTTCTAGTTGTGGAGTTTGAGACGCCGCCTCAATGTGGCCTGACGAGCAGTGCCATGTCTGCGCCCAGGATCCAAACCAGCGAAACCCTGGGCCACCGCAGCAGAGCACGCAAACTTAACCACTCAGCCACGGGGCCGGCCCCAAAAATAGTTTTTAAAATATCTTCTATATAAATGGTTCTGTACTTCTGAAAGCACTTCAATAAAAATAGAAATTTGGCTAATGATATATTTGGTATGAATTAAGTGCCAATCTTCTCTTCCAGTCTTACCTCTCACTAATTCTATCAACCTTAAGTGTCAATCATTTACTATATCCTAAGCTTTACTGTTTTTAAACTTTGCTAATATACTGGCCCTCCACCTACTTAATCCTTTCTTCACCTTACTCCCTAATATTAACCCACCAATGCAAACCATAGCCACCCTTGAAGGTCCAATTCAAGTGTCATCTCCTTTAAGAAGTTCCCCTCACTCAGACTCTGAATCCTTCCTTTGGATTACAGCTATTTGTACATATTTTATTTTCTTGTAAGGTTCTTGGAGGCAAGTATCATGTCTCATTCATATTTGTATTCCCCACAGGGTCAATCTCCCAACTAGAATACAAGTTCCACCAAACAGAGCCCTTGACTATCATGTTCATCACTGTATTCCCCAGCAACCATAATGCCTGGCACATAGTAGGCATGTTATGAGAATATTTCGAGTGAGTGAATGAATGGATTTTAAAACATAAGCTCCATGAAGGCAGGGATTTGTCTGTTTTATTCATTGCAAAGTGAATATTTGAATATTACCAGGTGAATAAATGATTTTTTTGGAAAGCTTAGCATTCATTATAGACAACAAAAATTCTTCAATCTATATATCTTCACGGAACTCAAATATAAAGTATTTATGTTACCTTTCACCCAACTAATTCAGTGGATGATATATCTTTCTGAAAATAAGACACCTCCCAAAACTGTAAGAGCAAAATTTAAAAGAATCATAAAATGGGTGTTTACATTAAGAGTAGTTTCAGTTTTCTTCTTTGCACTTTTCTGTGTTCTAAATTTTCTGCAATGGAAATATATTATTTTGTAATCAGAAAAAAATAATATTATTTTTAAAGAATGTAATGGATGAGATCATTTGCAAATCTATGGCTGAGGAAATTTTGAGGACACTCAAATCTCATCAGGGTTATTTGGAGTTAATACTTAAAGAGCTGAAACTTAGTCTGCTTAAAAAAAAAAAGAGCTTCTCAGAGGGAAGATGGATGACACCAGCCCTAGGAGAAAAGGGCACTGAAGAACAAGAATTTATTCTGTTTATCTAGCACCATCCTTGGAACTCTGACACCCCTGCTGTGGACTGAATTGTGTCGCAGCAAATTCTAACCTCCAGTGTGATGGTATTTAGAGGTAGGGCCTTTGGGAGGTGACTAGGTTTAGACGAGTCTTGAGGGTGGGGCTCTCATGATGGGATTAGTGTCTTATAAGAAGAGACCAGAGAGGCTGCACACTCTGCCCCAAACCCCTCTATTTCCCCACCATGTGAGGACACAGGGAGAGGAGGCTATCGGCAAGCCAGGAAGAGAGCCCTCATCAGAGCTTAATCGTGCTGGCACCCTCCTGTTGGACTTCAAGTGTCTAGAACTGTGAGAAAGTCAACGTCTGCTGTTTAAGCCCCTCCGTCTATGGTGTTTTGCTGTAGTAGCCCGGGCTGACTGAGACAGATGAAGCAGTCTAAGATCTGAACTCTTAAGTGGCAAGGAGTTTTCTGATACTGGAAGAGGATCTCCTGATTTGGTCAACAAACATTTATTAAATGCCTACTGTGTTCCATGCCCTGTGCAAAGTGCTGAGGATTCAAAGATGACCAAGGCAAGGCTCCCACCCCTAAGGGGCTGATTTAATAGGAGACAAACCTGTAAAAAAAAAAAAAAACTGAAAAAAGGTTCTAAGTCCTCTGACAGAAGTGTGTGTAGGGTACATACAGCCTTCTTTCAGGCACCCAGAGGTTAAAGTAACCCTTTCTATCTGTGGTTGGGGTGGAGTAAATTAGCTTGGTGGGAGTCAACACTCTGTATCAAGTTAACTCTGAGTTCACCAACCAAGTCAAGAGCTGTGACTTAGGATGTGGTGATGAACCTGAGACTTCACACGGTGAGCCCTGCAGAGGCCAGTACTGGACAGAGTCACAGAGATTTAGACAGTGGCCATCCACCGAGGAGAGGGAGGAAAGAGCTTGCTGCCTGCTGTGCAAAATGGAACACGCTATCGGCAGGGGCTTAGTGGGCTCTTCAACTATTTCTTCACACTGAAGTTCCATTTCTGATACTTCTTTGGGGACTTGGATATTTATAATAACATTCTCATTTACTTATACTAACTGTACTTTGTATAAGTTAGTAAGTATTCAAAGCCTGGTACTTAAACTACTGGTGAAGGTGGGAACGAGCGCTAACTGCTGCGCCCTTCGGTCTCACGTGCCCTTTGCTGTCCAGGTCCTCATCGTCCCCCATGTCCCAGCCGAGGCCACCCCCTGGATTAGCTGGGGGCTCCTGCTGCGAGCTCCCTAGCACTCCTGTACTTCTTGCCTCACAGCACTTATCACACCATTCTTCAATCTCTTGTTTAATTGTCTCTCTCTTCTATCAGACTGTCAGATCCTTAAGGACACGAACAATATTAGTCTTAATAATGTGCCTGGGTCACCAAAGCCCTTTAGTAAGTATTTGTTGAATGGATCTAGTTTCAGAGTCTGTGAAAGTGGAGGACCAGACGAGCATTCGGTTTATGGTACCACCAAGGGGCACCTAACCAACGAAGTGCAGTTTGAAACATCTGTCTGAACTTTGGCATGAATTAACCCAGTCCAAACTGACAGCACAAACACTAAGGGAATATATTACCATGGAGTAACCAGTGTCAGGCTGACATAAAAATTAAGCCTGTTAAGGCTTCATATTGTGTTAGCTTAATAAGAATTAAGCTAGTTTTGGACAGGGGTGAAAGTCATGGTGGCAGTGGCTGGAATGGTAGTCTAATGACGAGAGGAGTGGACAGGCTATATGCAGATCAGCTTGGTGGGATCAGAAGATTCTAATTCATTCATTTAATACGTATTTAATATCTCCTTCAAGATTAGCTTCAACTTCAAATTCTAGATTAAAGAGTTTAGATGGGAAGTGATAAGTAATAAACGCTTCAGGTATACAGCATGATAAAAGGTGTAAACTGTATTTAAACATGATTATTCTAGCAACTAGGCAGGAGTTGACCTAGACTAAAGAGAAACTTACGGGTGATACACAAAAGCCAAGATGGTCTGTTGAATAAGTGGGATAAAATATGACCTATGCAGATAAGCCTTTCTTCTAATATCATCTCTGTTGTCATGTCACAACGTCTGAAATTCCTGCCACAGAAGTCAGTTTTTTGGTCAAAGGTACTATCTTTAGAAAGCCCTTGTTAACATGCAAGAACATGCTACTAAGTGATGGTAACACCCAATACAATGGTACCTCTGACTCCCAAATCTGATCTTTCCATCTTCATAGGAATGTGAATGTTTATTGACAGACACTTCTCAGCTTCCTCATAGCTGGGTGTGGTTATCACCAATAGAAGGTAAGAGAAGAGATGTGTCTAACTTCCTCACAACTTTCTTAAAAATAAATTGCTTGCCTTGGACTTTCTTTTTTCCTTCTTCCTGAAGGCTAGAAAGGAGACATGGGAGAGATCTACTTCCAACCTGTGTCCTAAGCTAGGGCGTGGCGGAACATCAAGACAGAAGGACACAAATCGGGGCTGGCCTGGTGACGCAGCGGTTAAGTTCGCACATTCCACTTTGGCGGCCCCAGGGTTCGCTGGTTCGGATCCTGGGTGCGGACATGGCACCACTTGGCAAGCCATGCTGTGGCAGGCGTCCCACATATAAAGTAGAGGAAGATGGGCACAGATGTTAGCTCAGGGCCAGCCTTCCTCAGCAAAAAGAGTAGGATTGGCAGCAGATGTTAGCTAATCTTCCTCCGAAAAAAAAAAGGACACAAATCTCAGTAGACCTCATGAGCAGAGTAACCCTGTCAGCATCGACCAGGCAGCCAGTTTCATGAGAGGTAAATAAATTTCCATTTTCTTTTAAGTACTGTATTTCTTGTTTCTTCATTATAGCAGCTTAACTTACCCTGATTAATATGATATTCTTGAGAGTGGCATAGATTTGAAAATTGGCTCTCTGTCACCTAGAGAACAGGAAGAGCCTGAAGACGTGGGTCACAAGAAACAACTAAGAAAGGGCTAGACCAGGGCACGTCTTAGCGGGAGGCAAACTCAGAGGGGCCACTGAAGTGGGGGACTCTGTGGAGCCAGGCAGGAAGTTGAATGAGGGCTTTTGTCATCCAAATAGGTGCAAGAGGAAGAGCCAATGAAGATACTTTGTGTACATAAAAATTTTGGTGGGGCCAATCAGTTACAATACTTCACAGAAAGGTAGTAAGAGGGGCAGAAATGGAGAAGAGGCAGATTAACAGGGAAAGCGAGGGGAGAAACTGATGAGAGATTACAATGTATTTAAAAAGAAAAGAGGATCCAAAAACAACTCAAGGCATGAGAGGCTAGGTGGCCACGCATCATAAAACTGTGGCGGCAACAGTCACTCAGAGCGAGCTGTTGGCCAGCAGAACGCCACACCGAACTCGGTCTTTCCCCTGTTAATCTGATATCGTGGTAGTACATTAAAGAGTATTTCTCCCCACACAGATTAAGATAATGATGGAGTGTTTGAAGCAAAAAGAAGAAGATAGAGAAATCAGGCTAGAAATGTAGAACATTACCACCTACATGGAAAGGGTAATGGCTGAAAATGCTGTTTAAAGAAATAACCACACTTTAAGTTCTGTTACATTTTAAGCTTAAATATTATATATTTCAATATCTATCTTGATAAAAGCAGCCTCTGGTACAGCTTTCTAATCATATATTTAGCATTCTCTCTTTTCACCTCTAAACTTCTTCAGAGGGCTCTCCTCGAACTTCTCCATCATTATTTTGATGTGCAGCTTTCTGGAGAAGCCTGGGGCCCAGCAAACCAATGAGGAGACTTCCAATTGGGGCTGTGATGAGGATGGACAAAAATGCCACTGTCAACACATCCATTCCATATTCTTCTAATTGTTTCTCTCCATGTGACCTTGCTGTGTCCAAGGCCACGGATCCTATTGCAGCCTGTAAAAGTTTAATGGTAAAGTTGGACACAGGCATATAAGACAGGCACATAGAAAAAAGGTGAATTATTTTATCATTTGCAAAAACAAACTGCTTGTTCTTTTGTTCAACTAAGAAAGTTCTTTCTTTCAAAGTGTACTGCAATTGGTTTTGGTATTCTGAAAATTCTCCTGCCCTGGCATGGGGAAGGGATGGTGATTCATATGTACTTAGTTGCAGAAGGCAGGGTTACAAAAATATCAGGCAAATATATTTCAAAACACAAGGTAAATACAGCCTCATGATATAATTGACTATAAGACGATTCTGTATACTAAATTCCTTATGAGTAAAGAAAGTCACTGGTCATCTCACTCTTTTATCTTCAGGAATCTGGAATTAAAAAAGAACAAGATGAAAAAGTGCAGTGAGCCCTGTGGCCGAGTGGTTAAGTTTGCATATTCCACTTCAGCGGCTGAGAGTTTTGCTAGTTTGGGGGTGGACATGGTACCGCTCATCAGGCCATGCTGAGGCGGCGTCCCACATAGCGCAACCAGAGGCACTCACAACTAGAATGCACAACTGTGTACTGAGGGGCTTTGGGGAGAAGAAGAAGAAGAAAAAAGAAGATTGGCAGCAGATGTTAGCTCAGATACCAATCTTTTAAAAAAAGTTTAGTGATACTTACTGGAAGATGGCAAAGTTTTAAATGAAAAAACATAAGAATATGTATTGCTATAGAGCTAAACTAATTGTTAAACATAAAGAAACCTGAAAGTGGTAGGCACTGTCAAAACTTGAAGGTAATCTTATTAGGTATTTGGTGAACTCTTTGCCTTAGGTCTTGGTGAAATGTTTTATTTAAAATTTGTCTACTGGGAAGTATTATGAAAACCTTCATTTTCTTTTAGAGGCAAAATGCCATATTAGTGCACTTGGGAAAATAATATATTAATCAATCTGGTTATTCCCTTATTCCACAAAACACAACAATGTTGTCCTCTAGGACAATGAATCAGAAGAGAGAATGCTGGTGTGGATGAGACACAATGGCAGAGACTACTAATTGCCCACAAATATCTGAATGCCCCTTTTCCCTTCTAAACTAGAACTCCTGAGTGTTAGCTGGTCACATTGCTGTCCAAACCAAGACTTTTTTTCATCCTTCTTTGCAACTAGATGAAGCTATATATCTAAGTTCTGGCCACTGAGAGGTGAGCAGAAGTGATAAATGCTACTTTTGGATTGTTCCCTGAAGAGAAATGGACACTTGCACATCATTCTTTTTCCCCTTCCCCCTGATGAGAAATGGTGAACTGATGGAAGGCACATGCTGAGGACAGTGTCACCCTGCCAGCTCTGGAGTGTCCATGCTGGACTGCTGGTGGGAGAGAAGGAAAAATCTATCTCACTTAGTCCCTGTATGTGAGGGCTCTTTGTTATTTCAGGTTCCTTGTACCATAACTAATTCAACATTTCAAGAATTCTTGGCAAGAACTGCACTCATTACAATGTATATTTCTCTTTCAGTTCTCCGTTGTGTGTGTATGTTTTGAGGTTTGTAGGTATGCTGATTTAAAATATATTGTGATTTAAAATATATTTCTTACAGCAGGTCATGGACCAAAAAGTTTGAAGAACACTAATATGGAAAAAAGCATACAAGAAAGTCTTGTTTCTTAGGCAGTGGCAAAAGAAGAAAAAAGAAAATTCCATACAATACTTGCTTCACAGTACATACATTATTCACCACATCCAAGATAATTTCTCCTTATTATAAATTTGCTTTGACAGCAGGAAAGTGCTGTCTTTCAAATTTTAACCTTTAGAAACAAATCTTTCAAACCAAAGCTACTAGAGTAATTATTTTGATAGTTACCTAATAAAGTTACCAGAAGTAGTGTAGAAGCTGGAGACACTGAGGGAGAAACTATTCCACTTATTGTACCATATAAACCTCACAGTATTCTTAGCCATTATGTCCCAGACATCTTTCAAAGTCTGATGAAAAAAAAACTTCTCTGGGATAATGCCCAAACCTATAGCCACACCAAATCTGGCATATAGTTACAGAGCATACACAACCCTCAAAGTTTCCTAAATTAAAAATATCTGATTTTCATCTCATGAAATAGAAATTTACATATTTAAATAATTGCAAAATAATCAAGGATGCAACAGTTAGATCTTGTTTGCTATAATTAGTCTGAAAATATACAATACAATCAGGGCTATTTGCAACAAATGATAATCTATACAGTTCTAATTTAATTAGCAATTATAGGTATTCTACCAAATGCATGGTCAATAATTTCAAGCACCTGTTAGTGCCTTGTTAGAGTGCACAAATTTTGGGTCATGTGATTGAGACAACTGACAGGAAGTACAGCTAGTTTGAAAAATTTAATATTAACTAATAATCTAGGAAATCAATAAAGCATTTTCTGAGTTGTTTCTCAATAAATCTTTCTCCATTATATATAAAGACCGAGGTTGAGCATAACTGATCATCAATCATATTGACAGTGAAGTATTTCCAAACACTAACATGGGCCGCGCTATTTCTGTTTCACTCTCTTCTTAGAAGACATCAAAACGAAAAATCTCTAGGTGATTCAGAGAGCTCTGACTGATGAAAATTCAAACTCTTCCCTCCCTCTACTACTGCTTTCTAGTAACATAGGGATTTATTGGATTTTCAGTTGTACCCTGGAGATCTAAAGAAATTTAAATGAGCCATCATATTAAAGGAATCAGCATACCAAAAATAAAACTTTTAGAGTAGATTAGTAAAAATTCTTTTCATAAATCAAACTTTAGTTACTTTTGTTCACCAAATTTGGACAAGCCCTCTTATTCAAAATTTTAAGGGATCATATTGAAATAGGAGTTAAGATCCATCATTACCTGGACTGTGGCCTTTGGAAGCCATGCAAATGAAATAAATATCTTTTCCTTTATGTTAAAACCAGCAAAACACACCATCAGAAATGTAGTCAAAATTCGTATCAGTACTGCAATACCCAGGGTGGCAACACAAAGGCCTGTAAGAAATACTCAATTTTTAGACATAACGAAATACTGGGGAAGAAATGGAATCTCCTGATTATTGATTCAAAATTCTATCAACAGAAATAATCTAAAAACATTAAAAAATTAAAAAGACAAAAATGATTAGGCATAATTTGTCAAAACATCAATATTAAGGATCAATCAGACCATTTGTTTAAAAGAAGGTATTTGCCCTAAATTAAAGCCAGAAATTAACTAAATATATTTGAATTTCCACAAAGGAGATTTGAATGTTATTTATCTTATGCTTTATAGCAAGAACCACACTTTTTCCCATGTGTTTATTTAACAAGAATTTATTAAACTATAACTACGCATAACAGAATTTGGACTAGGTTCTGATACCCAAACACGCATAACGTACAGACTTTGCCTCCATGAACTCCAAAGTCAGAGGAAGACAGAAACATAAAGAACCAAAAGGTGAGTGCAGTGTAAATATACCGGTAAGAGGGCGCAGAAGAGAAAAAACTTAATATTTTCATCAAAGTGGTTGAGAATTCTTTACAGAGGATAAGACCAGAGGTGATATTCAAAATATTTATCAGCAAGTATGGAGGCAATCAGGCAGTCAGAAGAGAGCTGGCTGGGCACTGACCAGTCAGAATAGACACTGGCTTCTACACCTGTTTCCCCATACTGGTGTGTGCACTGACTGCCCATCACCCTGGCTGATGTGTACAGCTACTTCGTTCAGTCCTTCAGAATCCTTTGCTGATAAAGGTAAGTTCATTCTGATTTGCAAAATAAGAGATTGTGACTAGGGCAAGGCAAGCTACCGGACCTGAGAAAGGCAAAGCTAAGGTGAGTACTAGGTAATAGGGTGGTTTTTGAAAAAGTAACATTTGTTGAGTGCTTGCTCTGTGCTAGGTTCTGTATTAAGCTTTAAATGCATCTCTTTACTTAGTCTTTACAACCTGTGGAGTAATTATTCTCACTTTACAGTTGAAAAAAAATGAAGATCAGAAAGGATAAATAACTTTCTCAAGTTCAAGAGGCTGGTAAAACACCAGACAGACATTGCTTGATGCTCTATTGTGAATCTGCAACATGGTTTCTTTATGAAAAGGTTCTGTGGCTCTTTATTGGAGGGTATTTTTCCCAGCGTGGTAGATTTTCAAAAGTATTTGTTGCCTTAAGTACAAGATACAAAAGGGACGATCCCATTCCCAGGAGGGAGCAGTCTGGGGAGGATGATGAGGAAGCCTTGGACACACTGAGCCTCAAGTTTTGTGGGATTTACAAGTGGTGATGTCCAAGCAGCAACTGGCTATGTTGAATTCGAGATAAAGATTTTGCAATTACATAGTTTATAATCGAAGCCACTGAGTGTAGCTGAGCTCAGAGAAATGATACCCAGCGTGAAGTGTAGAAATCTTTTGAAAGAACTTGGAGGAAGAGCAGCACTTAAGCCATATATAGTGTAAAGGAAGACTCAGAGGGCACTGGAAAATGTAAAAATTCAACGTAAAAAGTGTTGTAAAGAGGTCAATAGCGTCCAATGCTGCTGAGAGATCAAGTCAAGTCAAGACTAACACGTATTTCGTGTATCCAGCAATACGACCGTGGTGAGGGCGGGGCTGGTTGTGGAATGGGGCAGAAGCTGGGCTGAAATGTTCTGAGGGAGGGCATGAGAGTTGAAATGGAAAAGGGGGACACAGTTACCTCTTTAGAAAAGTTTGAAAAGAGGAAGAGAGAGAGAGAGTGGTAGGTGAGGGGGGAAGTGAAATGAAGAAGGGATATATATATATATATGTATATATATTTATTCAAATTTTGACTGTGGTAAAATACACGTAAAATTTACCATCTTAACAATTTTTAAGTGTACAGTTCAGCAGCATTAAGTTAAACACTCACATTTTTGTGCAACCAATCTCCAGAACATTTTCATCTTGCAAAGCTGAAACTCTACACCCATTAAACAGCAAGTCCCCATTTCCCCGCCTAAACCCTGGCAGCCACCGCTCTCCTTTCTGTCCTTATGAATTTGACTCCTCTGGATGCCTCACAGGAGTGGGATCATGCGGGATTTGTCTTTCTGTAACTGGCTTATCTTACCCAGTGTAATGTCCTCAGGTTCATCTATGTTGTCACATGCGTCAGAATAGAAAGATACTATTTTAAGATAGGAGAGATTAAAATCTGTTTCAATTCTGCAGAAGAGAAAGCTGTGACAAGGATATCTGAAGATGTGTCAGAAAAAGGGGAGACTCTGTGTGAGATCTAGAAGGAGGTGGCAGGGATGGGATCCCTAGTATGGACGGAATAATACTGTGATGCAAGAAAAGAAGGAAATAATGAGTACAGGTCTTTCTTGATGTACGATGGGGTTACATCCTGATAAACCAATCATAAGTTGAAAGTCAACTTTAAGTCAAAATATTGTAAGTCAAAAATACACTTTGGGCTGGCCTGGTGGCATAGTGGTTAAGTTCGCACCTGCCGCTTCAGCAGCCCAGGGTTCCCAGGCTTGGATCCCAGGTGTGGACCTAGCACCGCTCTCAAGTCATGCCGTGGCGGTATCCCACATACAAATTAGAAGAAGACTGGCACAGGTGTTAGCTCAGCGACAATCTTCCTCAAGCAAAAAGAGGAAGATTGGCAACAGATGTTAGCTCAGGGCCAATCTTCCTCACCAAAAGAAAGAAAGAAAGAAAGAAAAAGAAAAAAATGCATTTAATACACCTAACCTACCAAATATCATACCTTAGCCTAGCCTACCTTAAATGTACTAGGAACACTTACATTAGCCTACAGTTAGGCAATCATCCAATACAAAGCCTATTTGATAATAAAATGTTCACTATCTTATGTAATTTCTTGAATACTTACTGAAACTGAGAAACAGAAAGGGTAGAAGTGTATGGGTCGTTTGCCCTCATGATCCTGTGGTGACTAGAGCTGCAGCTCACTGGCGGCTGCCCAGCATCTCGAGAAAGGATCATATGGCATATCGCTAGCCGGGGAAAAGATCAAAATTCAAAATTCGAAGTATGGTTTCTAATGACTGCATATCACTTTCATACCATGGTAAAGTCAAAAAATCCTAAGTCAAACCATCGTCAGTCGGGGACCATCTGTATACGTGTACAAATTAATTTTTGAGTATGGTACTAAAAGTCAACAGTTTTAATATGATGGCTTTTGAATGTATGAATGAATAAAAGAATGAATGAACAAACATTTCTATCCCATGGATACATATTATAGAACTGCCTAATTATCTTTAAAATTCTGGCCCTTGATCAGGACAAGCCTAGATGAACATTCTTATCGTTGGAAAAAAATTTTAAGGCCTGCATTTTCTTGATAGTAGTTAAGAGCGACACTTTTCTTTACAAGCAACAATATTGAAGGCATAAAATTTACTGTCTTAGATTGACAAACATTCTTTTCTAACCAACTGCTTAAAAGATCAGTATTAACTTTTTATATAATTGTGACAATGGGAACCACCAAATATAAACCTACTACAGATACTACAACTGAATATAAAAAGTTGATTTTAGCAAAAACACTACTTTGAAATTCTCACCCACAGTTTCTGGTCTGAGAGATGCAATAGATACCTCTGCTCCAATCAGTCCAAAGAGAAGGGGCTGGAAGATATCCCAGGCCACTGCAATAATCTTTTCAACCTCTGCCTAAAAGAAACACACATACACATACAGGGATTTTTATTATGTGAAGTTAGAAGATCTAAGAATTTTACTAATTTGAAATCTGAGTCAATTTGACCTGAGATAGGCTTTATCTATGTGGCATCTATAAATAAGAAGGTAGCTAGAATACAGCAAAAAATTGCATAAAGATACTTCTAACAGTTAAGGTATTACATAAGGTGCGTTGGTGTTGGTTTGCAAAAGGATGTTAACTATAAAGAATCTCATCAAGTCATCTCAGGAGGACTTCGACTTCTGAATACATGATGTGTGTGTCCATAATACTTAGTATTACTTTATAGTTAATTTTCACTCAACAATATGATTAAAAGATCTTGTAATATTTATACATATATCTAGAAATGCACCTTATTGCTGCATAATAATGTATGATATGGAAGTACCATAGTTTATTCAACCATTTCTTTATTAATAGACCTTTAAGTTGTTTCCAATTTTATTTTATTATAAAAGAATACTGTTTATGACTATCTCAAATCATGCACAAAAATAAAATTCCGGTATAGTGAAGTGCTGTGCCAGTTATTAACTTACTGCCCCTCGGCTCCAAATCCTCCTTTCAATTGTTGCTCTGCAGAAGATGGAGCCAGGGGCTGGCCCAGTGGCCGAGTAGTTAAGTTCGCGCGCTCTGCTTTGGCGGCCGCGGGTTTCGCCAGTTCGATTTCTGGATGTGGACGTGGCGCTGCTCAACAAGCCATGCTGGGGTGGCATCCCGCATGCCACAACTGGAAGGACCCACAACTAAAAACACACAACTATGTACCGGGGGGCTTGGGAAAAATAAAATCTCAAAAAAAAAAAAAAAAGAAGATGGAGCTGGACCCTTTTAAGTCTTTCCCCTTTGCTAGCTGGACCATATTAAATTTTGCCACTAGAGGGCGCCCAAGAGCTACTCCAAGAGGAAGGCGCTCGTCTGGTTCGGTGGCTCCTCCTAGCAGGATGCTTCCGCACCGGGTCCTGCAGCCCGGGTGGCTTCTCCAGAGCCAGGCTCCTAGGGTGTATGGCGGCCAGCAGCACTCAGCGGTCAGCAGCTGCCCCCAGCCTCCTCCTCGGGTGATTTCATAGCCAACTGCCCTGGGCAACATACCACCCCATACACCTTTAGAGGGTAGATTTCCAGCAACTTCTGCAGGCAGGGTACCATGGTGACTTCTCTGCCATCCAGTGAACCAAGGCTCTAACAAGGCTTGGATTCTCAGCCCTGGGTGCCGAAGTAGGTGGGGTGGGGTGGGGAGGTGGAAGCGGATGCTGCATCTCAGCCCTAGGGGTTTATAGCTGCTATTCCTATATTCTTTAGGGGCCTCTTTACATCTTACAAGACAATCCCTAGTATGGTTAATAATAAGCTTTCCCTATTCCAGTTACTATATGGTTTCTCATTCCTTCTAAGACCCTAATTGATATAAGTACTAACTTTATGACACACAATACAAAAACCCTTGGAAAAGATTGACATAATTGACTAGAATAAAACGAAAATATTTTGTGGCAAAAGAAACCATAAAAAAGGATAGGTGACAAACCAGGGGAAAATATCTGTACCATGTGTAACAGAATAAGGAGCAATATCCAATCAATAAGAAAAAGACATAGAACCTAATCGAAAAATGGGCAAGGCATACACACAAGTAATTTGTACCAGAAGAAACACAAGGGCCAAAAAACATGAGATACTAAAACTCAGTAATCAGAGAAACACAAATTAAAATGATATACCATATATTTTTTTGGGGGGGGAGCCATCATATTGGAAAAAAACACTAAAAAGTTTTAATAATGTCTAGTATTTATAAGACTGTAAGGAAACTAAGCAATTGGTAGGAGAGCAAATTGATAATGCTTTTTTTGTAGGGCAATTTAGCAGTACCCTTAACAGTGTCTAAGAATTTACATTTAACAGATTTTTTCAATCAACTAATAAGAATCTATGTTTTTGAACGACATTTTAACATTTTTTTACCATTTTTACACATCTAAGGATCTATACTTTCATTTACGTACTCAGCAGTTTGACAAAGGAGGATTACCTCGTTTCCCTATTTTCTTAATTTTTGTTATTTCTGGTATGTTTATTAAGGTGAAGATTCTATTTCCTCTTAGTTTATAAATGTTTAAAGACACCGTATATGAGGGGTTGGTTGATTTATTTATATAGTTCTATTCCTATATCATTATAAAGTTATGTTTTCACATCGTAAGGAATCAGATCATGACTGAGGTTCAAATTCTGCCACACACCAACTGCAAGCCACTCGCCTCTCAGCACCTAATTTTCCTCATTTGTAAAATGAGAGGTTTACATTAGATAACGTCCAAGATCCTTTATCACTTAATGACAGTGAATCGTCTGCCAAACTAAGGTCCAGATGCCACCCTTCTACATATCTTTAAATTTTACTTTTTAATTTAGTTTTTAGAGTATATCATAGCTAAAGTTCAGACTTTAGCTGATATCCATAGTTGTAAAGAACAAAAATCAACTCTATTAATTTTAGGTTACTTAGCCTTCTGTTGCCATGACTAATGGCTTAACAGAAGTCCTCGAAAGTATTTCATGTACTGAGAACTCCAATGAAGGCAGAGGCATATTGAGTTTTCTCTATCAAATTGTTTTTATTTCTAAACTTGGACAAAGGCCACAATTTGGTTTTTTTTTTTTTTCTCGCTGAGGAAGATTCGCCCTGAGCCAACATCAGTTGCCAGTCTTCCTCTATTTTGTATGTGAGCTGCTGTCACAGCATGGCCACTGATAGACAAGTGGTGTACATCTGTGCCTGGGAACTGAACCCAGACCACCAAAGCGGAGCATGCTGAACTTAATCACTAGACCACCAGGGCTGGCCCCACGATTTGGTTTTTGATTGTAATACTGTAGACTAATTTAATATCAGACATGGCCCTATATATTGTAAAACTTAAAGATGAGAGAGGAGCCACAATGTACCTTCTTGTGGGTTTTTTTGTAACTTCAAAACTAAAATGAATCTGTTTATAAAGAAAATAGAGGGGCTGGCCCCGTGGTGTGGTAGTTAAGTTTGGCACACTCCACTTTGGTGGCCCAGGTTTGCAGGTTCAGATCCCAGGCGTGGACCTACACCATTCATCAGCCATGCTGTGGTGGTGACCCACATACAAAGTAGAGGAAGACTGGTGCAGATGTTAGCTCAGTGACAATCTTCCCCAAGCAAAAATAAAAAGAAGAAGATTGGCAATGGATATTAGCTCAGGGTGAATCTTCCTCAGGAAAAAAAAAAGAAAGAAAAAGGAGTCATCAAATAGGCTAAGTACAAAAGAAGACATGAGTTCAGAGGAATGAAGACTGTGGTGTCCACTGAAAGTTAAGGCCACTTTACCTATCTGTATGCACCATTAGTAAGAATCTTCAACAATGGAAATCACTTTCCATTATGGACAAAAAGAGAAAGTTAAGAGAAACAGAAGTTTCATCATGAGTTAAATATCTACTTAAGCTGACACTTCTCTTCTTAGAGAGAAGATTTCAAGATTCAGAAGATTGAAAATATATCAAGAAAAACATCCTGTAGCTGTTAAAGTCATCAGAAGAAGCACTGCATTTGAAAACAGATGAAAAATATAGATGAAAAAGGCCTTAAAAAAGTGAGTGCATTTGAATACAATAATGGCAAGATTATAAGGAAAACCAAGCAGGAAAGTATGAGATAATGTCAGAAAACTACAGGCGCAAACAAAATTTTATAAAATATTGTAGCTTGTCAAAGCATAATTCAACAACAATATAGCTACAGCACTGAGTTTACAAGTGTTTTATTTCCATTTTCCCACATAATAGCCACAATAATTCTTTAGTGATTATTATTATTTTTTTCAGTGTACAGTTGAGGAAACTGAGTATTAGAGAAGGTAAGTGACTTGCTTGGGATTACACATCTAGACAGTAGAATCTCTGGGACTGGAATCCCAATTTCCATAGATTAAATTTTATGCTCTTTTTATTACATTGTGCTGCTCAGAGATAGTCATAAAAATTATTAGTGTGTTCTGACTAAGCACTTTGCCTTATATAGATTATTTCACTTAATCCTCCACTCTATGAAGTTGTTGCTATTATCATTCCCCACTTGAGAGATATGGAAATCGAAGACTGAGAAGTCAGATACTTTGTACATGGGCATACAGCTACTCAGGTGTAGGGCTGAGCTTAATCCAGGAAGTCTGAGTGCTCAGACCCTATGCTACACCATGGAACAAGGAGGAAAAGCAGTCCAAAACCTGGACTCATTGATTTGGTGCCTCCAGAAGTAGGGACTTGCCTGAGTACTAAATTAGAAAAGATATGGAGAGTGTCTGCCATATAAGTGATTCAATGAAGGTTTTTTTACCCTGTCTTTAGGAAATCATTTTCATATACTCAAACAGTGTGTTTTCATCCTGGCTCTGCCACTTATTAGCTTGGTGACCTTAGGCACTCTATCTACTATCTCTAGGCCTTGGTATCCTCATTTGTAAAATGGGTCTCATATCTACCTCTCAAGGTTATTGCAAAGAATAAATGAGATAACATAGGTAAGATTTCACTAGGAAAGGAATCTTTAAGAAAAAATAAACTGAGGAAAGGTCATAATAAGAGATTGATAGATCGGACCACGTGAAACTATAAGATATTTGTGTGTTAAAAATGAACAATAAAAAAAGGCACAAAGGGCTAATATCGTATATATAATCAGTACATTCAACTTTAGGAGATAATGGACAAAAAACCTATCAAAGAAAAAGAAAAAATACAAATAGCTAAATATATGAAAAAGCATTCAATTTTATTGTTAAGCAAGGAGGCATAAAACAAAAAAAGATACCACTTTTGACTATCAGTAAGGATAAAAATTAAAAACAATAATATTCTAAGGCAGTGTTTCACAAAGTGTGGTCCCCAGGGAAGCAGCATCAGCATCACCTGGTAACTGATCAGAAGTACACATTCTCAGGCCCCACCGTAGTCTAACTAAATCAGAAATTCGGGAGTGGGGTCCACAAGTCCAATTTAACAAGACTTCCAGGTGGTGCTAAAGTTGGATAAACATTATTCTAAGCTGATGACGATGTAATGATATAGGTACCTCACATATTACTGGTGGAAAAGTAAATGGATACAACTCTAGAAAGCAACCAGTTTGGTAATACGTGTCAAAAACCTAAAAATGTTCATGTTATTTGACCCAAAAAATTTAGCATTAAGAATCTGCCCTAAGGAAACGATATTGGATTTCAGCATAATTTAAAATAGCAGAGACTGGTTTTAAAAAGCTTATGGTGCATCCACGTGTGTGTGTGTGTGTGTGTGTGTGTGTGTGTGTAAAGAGACATACATAGGAGATTAACCAGAGGTAAATATGAAAAAAAAAGCTGTCAGTTCTCTCTCCGGGTTTTGGGATTACATTGATCTTCTATGTAATCAGCCAGGCTGCTGGCAATTCAGGCAAAGTTATGGCAAATGCAGAAAAACAGATGATTTGTTTGGTTTATAACGGTCTTTTCTACATGACTCACATCCTCGTTTTCTGAAGAATCGTGTAACCGGAACTGGCCGGGCCCCCTCCCTTGTCTTCTGCGCGAGTGGCTCACGTCCACTTGCGGTGGGCACCCGTCTTCCCCTCGACGTCTGTTGCTAAAACTACTCTTTTATGTTCTATTCCAAATGATATGGTTCCTTTTCACTGTTTATTTTTTATCCTATCATTTATTAATTTACAAACAATCTGAAATTGCAAAGTTTGGAAGTATAATGTTTTTAATACACTTGCTATATGTTATTCGAATAGATGTCGAAACATAAAAACGTGCCCTGCACAATGATGGTATATTCTGGTCACTTTGGAGTCGATAAACCTGAGTTAAATCCCAGTGCCACTTTCTAATTTTGTGACCTTGGACATGTTATTTAAGTCCTTCTGACTTACAGTCTCTATAAAATGTAAATGGTAATATTTTTTCAAAGGTTTTTTTGATGAGAATAAATGAGAATATCCCCTCACTGGCTAGCACAGGGCCATACGGAGTGGCAATAAAAATTGATTAATTCTCTTCCCTCTTTTCACCCATGACAGTATAATATAATGAGTTGGTTGTAATTTTTGAAGACTTTTAAACAAGTGACAACAGAAAGCATTTACCTATAAAATTCAATTTGAAGAAACTTACTACAAGCATATTTGAGAATTTTCCTGTTGAATAAATGAAAGGAAATAAACCAAAATAGTTTACAGAGCTGTTGGCTTTAGGTGGAGAAATTACAAATCATTTTTTCTTTCCTTTTATCTGACTTTTAAAAAATTTTTCAAAGTTCTACAATAAGCATATACCGCTTTCATACTCAGAAATCAAATAAACTTTATTCTAAACAATATTCTCTTTGGTAATTTATTTTTTTAAATGCTAAAAAAGGTTACCATTCAAAAGTGAAGGGACAGTTTGTAAAATGCTAATGTCAGGCAAGCTCCCAGATGCTCGACAAGGGTCACAGTGCACACACAGTGGCATGCCTTCACGGAGTGAAGACTGCGAGCTCTGTCCCGGACAAGGGGGCCAGAGTGCTCCAAGAGCAGTGCGCTGGTCAGCAGCCCAGGCAGGATGGAAGGCACTCAGCAGTGAGCGCTCAGCGAGGAGCCAGGGAGCCGAGATCAGACCCGAGACTGAACAGCAATGTGTGATCACCTGCCTCGGCCTGCAAGGAAAGTGAAGCCACGGAAAAGCAAATTTTGACAAGAGCAAATGTTTACAAGAGATGAGGGATGATAAGAGGACCCAATTTATACTGGGAAGTTTATGTTTTAGCTTTCCTCTTGTCAGATGTTAAGTTACGTGAAATCACAAAGGAGAATTTAATAATACGGGTGCTGCTAAGGAAAAAAAAGTAGACCTGAAATAAGCCTTACAGCCAAGCCTCCCCAGGAGGACGCAGCAGCCCTGGGCCCATGCAGTGCCTGCAGCAGGGCTCTGCAGAGCCTTGCTCCTTGCCTGCAAAGCCCAATCCACTGCGGCCTGCTTTCCTGGGGCCTCAGTCCCTTATCTACACAAGGCTCCAGGCAGCCCCACCAATCCACCCTCCTCTACAGCAAAGGGATGCCCAACTGCACATGTCTTGCCTCCCGAGAGTGAAAGCCTCCAACGGAGTGCCATGTGCCCACAGTGAAGCCCTGCCTCTACAGACCTCTGCAGAGACCGCTCACCTGCAGGGCACTGCACACCCAACCTCAGGACTGATAATCAACATATATTTTTCATGTAGTATTATTTTAAGCTGAATTATTTTCAACAGTTGTCTTTGGTTTTCCCAAATGATATATGTGTATTTAGTTTAGGTCACCCACATCTAATTTCTTCATGAAGCAGAATAGTATATGATCCTCTCAAGTTCAAATCCATAAAAATGTACCTTGAAATTAAATAAATGGCAACCAGCTAATTTCCATAATACACATAAAGGAAATGAATAATTTTAATGATCTTGAAAGTCAGTAAGAAAAACAGACAATCATAAAAAATGGGCACAGGCTTTTGAATAAACTGGCTAGTAAATATATGACAAGATGATTAGCTCCACTTGTAAAGAAATACAAATCAGATCAATAATGAGAAACATTTTTCACCTGTCAGATTAGCAAAATATCTAAAGATTGAAAGTACACAGATCAGAAAAACAGATCCTTTCACAAACTGTTGGTGGGAATATAAATTGGTACTGCTGTTTAAGAGGGCAACTCAAGGGGCTGGCTGCATGGCTGAGTGGTTAAGTTCGTGCACTCTGCTTTGGCGGCCTGGGTTCACCAGTTTGGATCCTGGGCACAGACCTACTACACACCGCTTGTCAGGCCATGTTGTGGCGGCGTCCCACATAGAAGAACTAGAATGACCTACAACTAGGATATACAACTACGTACTGGGGCTTTGGGGAGGAAAAAAAGAGGAAGATTGGCAATAGCTGTTAGCTCAGGGCCAATCTTCCTCACCAAAAAATTTTTAAAAAGCATACGTTAAAAAAAGGGCAAATTGATACTATCAAAAGTATCAATGTGCATACTCTTTCATAGAGAAATCCTATTTCTAGAAATTAATCCTATAGATACACTCAAAGATATGCTATATTTTGTTGATTTTAAGAAACACACTTTTTCATTTCTGAAATTAGGAAGTGATGTCATAGTTTAATTGGCAGCATTCTTTTTCTCTCTTGGTGGCATGTAAAATAATGGTGCTTCTTAGACTTGATAGTGTCTTAGTGGTATATGCAAGGATATTTTATTGATGCACTTTTTGTCTTGGCAGAAAATTAGAAACAATTTAAATGTCTGTTAAATTAAATTTAGGCAGGAAACTGGTTAAATAAAGTACAGTACAGCTATACAATGCAATACTCTGCAACCCTTACAAAGAATAAGGGAGGCATCATGGAAATATGACCATGATACATTTTAAGTAAAAACATCAAGTTATAGATTGGTATGTAACAGGAAAAAAGGAAGTGTATGTGTGCATTTGGGCATACGTTTGTATATGTACAGAAAATAGCTCTTATGATTAATTTTATTAACTTGATATTATGAAAGTATCTGGAAAAAAACTAATCTAATCAGAAAGTAGTCATGAGAAGAAGAACTTAAAATGAAATTCACCTTTTCACTGCTCCATCCCATGCCTGCAAGGAAAGCCATGAGCAACGTACACAGTCCTCCTGACCCAGGGAAACCAAGATACACACTGCTGAACACCGACAGCACAGACAGCCCCAAAACAAGGCACGCCCGCTTCCATACAAGTTTGTCCTTGAGGAGAAAAAACGTGGATTAGCTCAATTATTTCATAGAACTGATTTTTAATTATTGATTTTTCCATATTCAGGACTTAGTAGAAAATAAAAATGTCTGTATCTGTGCACATAAATGCATGACATAACATTTACTTTCTTTTCCTTAACAAAAGTAGAGTTAGCATGTGTACAAACGCAGCTTCCCCGTTCAGGAACCTCAGTGAGCCTCCTCTGAAGTCATTGACGCAGAAGTCCGCAGGGCTGAACGGAGCAGCAGAAAAGAGTGTGTGGGCTTTGGAAGTGGACAAATTAGGGTTAAAATGCAAGCTCTTTCCCACCATTGGCTATGCAGTGGCCATATTACTTAGCCTCTCCAAGCTTTGTTTCCTCCTCCTTGAAAGCAGTTACATCATGGGGTTTTTGTGAAGCTTAAAGATATGATATCTCTATTATTTTTAGGTTCTCTATTTACTCTTTAATGTGATGCTCTCCAGTTCTTCTTTCTAAATCTTTGAATACCAAGAAACTCTAGGTGGCTGTAGACTGAGAGGAGTCTGTGGTGTTGATTTTTAAAATCTAAGCAATGTGCTCCTCTCTTTCGTTACTTGTCCCTGTTCAGCCTTTAAACTTCTTGATTGCTTTAGAAGGCAGCAGGTCCTTAGAAGGGTTCGACTGGAAGCGCACAGGCCCTGGCAGTGGATGAACTGAGTTCATACCCAGCTCTACGGCGTTCTAGCTACGTGACCTTGTTTAAGTCATCTCTCCCTGAGCCTCAGCAGTGAAATGGTCATATTAAAGGTATTCTCTTCATGGGTTATTGTGTGGATTGCACTAGATCAGCGCTTCCCAACAGAACGATCAGTGATGCTGGAAATTTCTATGTCTGTACTGTCTCTGGAAATGTCCTGTGTCTGCTGGAGCTGCATGTAGATAGTCGCTGCCCTGATGAGCACAGCGGGACTTTACTCAACTCACCTGTCATTTTATACACAGTAAGCAACAAAATGTAAGCCATCATTTTTCTTTGTACTTTGTTGCATAATTAGAAAATCCTTGAATTTTCTTTTATGCATTCATAAAATCTTTTACAGACTATTTTACTTGGAGTTTTTTTGCAGCACAATAAAAATTCAAATCAACATACATTCTGATAATGCAAACATTAATTTTCTTAATTAAAGTTTTACTTCAGTTAAGATTTGAATTCCATTCAAAATGCTCTGAAATCTCAAAATAACACCAATTCTTTTAGAAAAGAAAAGGTTTTTATATGTTTACCTATCAGAAGAGACTAAAGAGGGTAAAGGAAAACAAACAAGCCTTTGTTTCTCATTAAGAATCACTATGTACAGTAAAGAACTTCAATCTACTCGGTGAGAAAGAGACTATATTTTAATGAAATGTTAAGGTCTATCTATTTGATAGTATTAGAATCTAAGGTATTTTGACACTAAAACCGTGGGCCCAAAGAACCATTTTATATCTTGATTTAGTTGAGTATTATGAATAATAATAAAAATAAAAAATAAATTAATTAAAAAAATAAGACTTGCGGGGCTGGCTGGGTGGCGCAGTGGTTAAGCTCGCACGTTCCACTTCGGCGGCCCATGGTTGGCCAGTTCGGATCCCAGGTGCAACCTATGCACTGCTTGTCCAGCCATGCTGTGGCAGGCGTCCCACATATAAAGTAGAGGAAGATGGGTACGGATGTTAGCTCAGGGCCAGTGTTCCTCAGCAAAAAGAGGAGGATTGGCAGCAGATGTTAGCTCAGGGCTAATCTTTCCTCAAAAAAATGAAAATAAAAATAAGACTTGCATATCCTATTAGTTTGGAATTCATGTTATTTGTTTTACAGTGCAAGCTGAAGTGTACAGAATATAAATAGGAGAAGAAAATCCCAGGACTGCATTAACATCTTCAAGGTTTAGCTGTCTTCCTAAGCCTCACAGACAGCACTGACAGAGCAGCAAGCAGTTTTAAAATGGGGGTCATTTGCTAAATCACGTCCTTCACATGGCTCTGAGGGAGTGTTCCAGAATGTTTTCCCGTGACATTTTAGAGCACGACTTTCCCACAGATGGTTTCCTTTACCTGGTCACTGCTTGGGAAGTACTGAATAAAAAATCCAAGAAGAGCCCCAGCCGCCACACCAATTACTACCTCCAAAATGCCTCTGAGGACATTAAAAACCGTGGAACCTTAGACACACATAAAAAAATCTTCAGTCAGAACTCTAAATCCATAAATACAAAGACTTTACTTCAATCATCACACAAAGCATCTGATTACACAGAAGGAAAAGTTTACAGATATTTCCTGCTCTCCACAGTCTTAAATATATGTGACTTAAAGTGTCTAATAAAATGGGCCTATCTTATAAGAAAGGTATGCATTATTAGAGATAAACTTCAAAATAGGCATAAACTATGATTTGTGCACTTTTTTGTACATTTACTTCAAAAAACTTTACCTAAAGGGCCTAAGAAAATATGAAAGATAAAATTCATGATTCAGAGCTAATTGGTATGATATGCATAGGCTGGGTGAGTAGACTGATCTAGTTTTCAAACAGCCATTTAATAGCCTGATTTTTTTTTGTGTGAGGAAGGTTGACCCTGACCTAACATCCGTTGCCAATCTTCCTCTTTTTACTTGAGGAAGATTGTCACCGAGCTAACATCTGTGCCAGTCTTCCTCTATTTTATGTGGGACACCGCCACAGCATGGCTTGAAGAGCAGCGCTATGTCCGTGCCTGGGATCTGAACCCACGAATCCTGGGCCACTAAGGCAGAGCACACGAACTTAAACCATTACCCCACAGGGCTGGCCCTACGAGCCTGATTTTAAAATAACAAATGTACACTGATTTTAGTAGGTTTGATATGTATAGAATACAGGAACTTAATTTGAGAATTAAAATCAAGAATCTTTTCTTACTATGATGAGTGTAAAGGACTCATTCCTTCTTGAATGTTTATTCTAAAAGCAAACTGAAAACAAATTATTTTTGAAATTGCTCTTAGAAGAATCTTTATTTCTTACTCAGCTTCTTTGAAATAATAGAGAGGTAAGTAGAACCAATATTTTCCCCCATATCATACAGAACTTAGGAAACTTTAATTAAAAAAACTTTGTGAACACATTGTGCAGAAAATTATATTAAAGTTGCTCAAAGGGGCCGGCCCAGTGGTGCAATGGTTAAGTTCACACATTACGCTTTGGCGGCTAGGGTTTGGCAGTTTGGATCCCGGGTGCAGACATGGCACCACTTGGCAAGCCATGCTGTGGTAGGCGTCCCACATATAAAGTAGAGGAAGATGGGCAAGGATGTTAGCTCAGGGCCAGCCTTCCTCAGCAAAAAAGGGGATTGGCAGCAGATGTTAGCTCAGGGCTAATCTTCCTCAAAAAAAAAAAAAAAGTTGTTCAACACATAAAGCCCTTCTTCACACACTATTCTAAGAAAAAATGTACTAACTAGTTATTGTGGGTTTTTGTCATTGTGGTTTAGAGTACGCAATATGTCACCCCAAATATGCCACTGGGGCATAAGGATTATTCTGAGTTGAAGGCAATTGAGAAGAAGCAGATATAAGAAAAGCTCTCTGCCCTCTCACTATTTGCCCAAAAGCAGGACATACATTCATAAAGGTGTCCCCTCTCCTTTTTACCAGGAAGGACAGAAGTTAATCACTGAGACAACTTGGGACACTTATGGGCCCTTATCAGCCCCAAGACAGCACCAGAGGAATTCACATCACAAACTTTGCTAAAACAAGCCCTTATCTACCGTTAGGTCCCCATATGTTTCTTTTCCCACAATTTGCTGCCTCTAGAAGCTCAAAGCTCCTTTATCTTGTGCTTCTCCACATAATTATTGTTCTTTGCTAAAATGCTGAACAAGCCCAAATTCTGACCGCTCCTTTGACTTACTCATCTTTGAGGTCTTGTGTAAGCACAATGCACACGTTAATAAACTGTTTTTCTCTTGTTAGTCTGTCTCTTGTCAGTCTGATTACAGGGCCCCAGTCAACGAACCTGGTGTGGGAAACGGTTTTTCCTCCCCTACAGTTTCAATTATCTCTTGTATTTAAAAAAATGATTACCTCTGTAGTAGTTTTATTTAGCTAGGACAGCTCTCTATTAGGTAATAGTGTGACTGTCAAAAACATTTATCTGTGATAATAGTATACGTTGCAAGATATTACAGTAAATAATTTACTATAAATGTGTAGAAAGTAACTAACCACTTTCAGTCTCCCGTATAGTAAGATTGTTTAAAAGAAAAAAAGACTTCTTGGGCCCCACCTCTGAAAATTCTGATGCAGTAAGTCTGGCCGGGCCTGGGATCCACATTTTAAAGAGGCTCCAGGTAGCTCCTATCCAGATGGTCTAAGGACTGCATTTAGTAGGGCAGGGCAGAGGGTACAGAGTATTGTCAAGTAGGAAGGTTCTTCAGGCTAGCCCCACCCCCACCCCCACCCCTCAGATTATGAAAACCCCAGCAGCCGCTCCCCACGGCCCTCCCTACCCTGCTCCTGTGTGATTTTAATGCAAACTCTGTTGCTCTAAAGCTGTGGTTTCCATTCCCAAAGATTATGATTTAAGTGGCCTAAGGTAGGGCCCACATATGAGTATTTTTAAAAAGTTCCCAGGTAATTATAGTGTGCAGCTGAGGCTGAGAACTATTGTTTTAAAGGTGTATACCAGGAAGCAGGGAGAATGTACGATTGGACAGGTACAGTAGAGTTAAAATAGAGACAAGGGTGTAGATTCGACCTAATTGGTAATAGAGAATCCTTGCTGGTGCTTGAACAAGAAAGTAAGACTATCAAAACAATGCTTTGAGAAGATTAATTCACCAGTGATACACGGTGGGGACTAGACGTAAGGCAACTTCAGGGTGTGGGAAGAGGTGAAGTACTAGGTAATTGGCATACGTCAAATATAGTCATAAAATGGGAGGATAACCATGGGGCAGAGAGACTGAGAACACAAGACTTTCTAAGGTGTGTTCCCACTAAATAATCTGAAGCTAAACTTAGCCCACAATTACATTTTGTCAATAATATGAAATTGCAAATCTTATCTTCCAGTCTTGGAAACAGATTAAAAAGTGAACTTAAATGTGTGCTGTCCCAAAGGATAATAAAGGTGTTGAATAACAGTAGGGAAAAAATGCCTTAAGTTCCTGTTTTATTACTACTTAAAACAAAATATGTCTGTATCAGACAGTTATTAAGTATTAATAAGATACACATTAAAATAATTATTTCCCCTAAAATGTTAAAGACGAGAGAACAGAAACTGTCCCTCCCACTTGGACTACTTTGTCCTTTGTGCTCACTGAAACACCTGCTCACCCTCTGTGCGCAGTCTCGAAGGCTGACCCTCCCGGGTGGCTGCATGCAGAAGCTGTTCTCCTTCTTTCGACTTTGCTCTTTTGAAGCCCCCTCACGCACCTACCACAGTACTTGAGCATTTTATATTTAGAGGGTGAAGGGAGTAAAGACAAGAAGCCACTGGTTTCTCCTTAGGTATAGAACTAACTCTTGGAGTTGCTTTTTCTATTTTAATTTGCCTTAATCAATTATCAAGGAAATATGCCACACTCACAACATCATATCTATGTCGCTAGAGCATAAGAGAACAGCACACATGAACTGATCAGTTTACCTGTGGAAAAGGCCATGCCCAAGCACGTGTTGAAGCCAGTGATGGCCAGAATGTCATCAAAGCTGCCAGCAGCCATGAGTAAGGTCGGGACACCTTTTTCAACACCATAGCCCCCTTCCTGCAAAAGGAGCATTGAAGGCACCACCACAACTGGAGACACAGCACCTAAGACAAAACTAAGCAGGCAGCACTTTAAATATTTATGATAGCATCTTCTTCATTATTACTATTATTAGTGAAATTATAATAACCTCCACTCTTTCAGAGGTTACACTTTAGACAATTACAGTCTTTCAAAGGCAGTGAAGTCCCAAACAGAAACACACGCACAGCTACAAGTTCTACAGAACACTTCTTCTGAGCGTGGCCATGGACAACTTGCGTTGGGACTACGCAGCCTGTCTGAAATCTGTATTTACGGCTGGTCTGGAAGACCTAATGGGGTGAGGCCCCAGGAATCTGCCTTCTATCTAAACAAAACATCCACGGCATGAGGTTTGAAAAACACGGCCATGGACTTTTTGGATTGGAATCCAGTGATGCGAGGCCTTCTATCAGGACCTGGCATGTAAAAATCAGACAACAGATTAGAAGAGGAAGGCCATAGTGACAGTAACAGTGACACTGATAACGGCAGCAGTAGGATAGCAGAAAGCATTTATGAAGCTCACTATGTACCTAACACCATTTTAAGCACTTCACATATATTAACTAATTTAATCCTCACAACCACCCTATGAGGTAGCTACAATCATTATCTTTGTTTTGCAAATGAGGAAATGGAGGCACAAAGAGATTAGGTAATTTGCCGAAGATCACATACTGGAAAGTCAGAGCCGAGATTTGAATCTAGGCAGTATAGCTCGAGAGTGTTAACCGTGAGAAGTAAGTAGTTCTTACTTCTTGCCTACTTATCAGCACCAAATTATTATTATTTTTTTTAAAGATTGGCACCTGTGCTAACATCTGTTGCCAATCTTTTCTTTTTTCTCCCCAAAGCCCCCCAGTACATAGTTGTAGACTGTAGTTGTGAGTGCCTCAGGCTGTGCTATATGGGACGCCAATGCCACCTCAACATGAGCCGTGGGGCTGGCCCCAACACCAAATTCTTACCAAGTACTTTCATATTTATTTACTTCTTATGGCTCTTAAATCTTAGAAGTAGGAACCGGGGGCTGTCCCAGTGGCATAGTGGTTAAGTTCATGTGCTCTGCTTCGGCGGCCCAGAGTTTGCTGGTTCAGATCCTGGTGTGGACCTATATACTGCTCATCAAGCCATGCTGTGGTGGCATCCCACATAGAAGAACTAGAAGGATTTACAACTAGGATATACAACTATATACTGGGCCTTTGGGGAGAAAAAAAAAGAAAAGAGGAAGCTTGGGAACAGATGTTAGCTCAGGGCCAATCTTCCTCACCAAAAAAAAAAAGAAGAAGAAGAAGAAGAAGAAGAAAGAACTAACAGCAGGAGGAAAATACAGCAGAACAGATAATCATAAGAGCCTGGTGAAAGGAGGAGGAGGCCTGTGCTAGGTGTGGATCACCGTTGAGCATTCGTTATCCTTTGTATGGACTTTGAGGAGAGATCTGGCATCTCTCACTGGCATGGAATCAGGCATAATAAAAGTCTATTACTTCCTCAATAGTTTAAATTATTATAAAACTGTCAAAGTTAGCACCTACAAAGACATACACTATATTTTGAAGTTATAATGTTTATATGCTGGTATATTAATAGTCATAATATTATGCTGGAATATCTGTATTGTATTTTCTGATGTCCTTACGAAAATATTATGCATTCACTTATATAGCGTCAGAGAAAGTCCTAAATGTCCGTGTGTATTTTCATACGACAAAGAAAAATCATTACCCCAGTATAAATCCCCATTGCCACGGCAAACCCATTAGGAAGTGGGCAAGAAGAGCAGATGAGCATGCCTCCACAAGACAGGGACCCATGGCTAATCTTACACAGACACCCTTCAGCTTCCTCAGGGCCTGAAATATAAAAATAGACATACGAAATAACCCTCTAAAGACACACAGAGAGAATGACATTAAATGCTTTTTCTTCAGTGTTCAGACTGTCTGGATCATCCATCATGAATTTTCCAGGTAATGAGTTTTATTTAACAAACATTTCAGTGTTCTAAGTGTTTTAGAGTTGGCTTATTAGTCCTCATAGCAACCTATGACACAGGGGATAATATTATCATCATTGTTTAGATTTTCTCATCCAAAAAGGCACAAGTTAAAGCTGTTCTCCAAGATCATGAAATTAGTGAGTGGTGGAGCTTGGTTTGAGCTCGGCCAGGCTGCTTTCAGAGTCTGTGCTCATAACCTCCACACTAGCTGATCTAACCGTCTCGGTGTTGGCCATATGTATAATTTGTGGCCCCAGAATGAACGGGATGTAAAGGCAATCCTCAAGAACATTCATTCCTGCTTTCAAAAGCAAACACGAAAAAAGCACACTTTGAGACTCATTCTGTATGCTAGGCAGTTTTCTGAGCCAGCATAGTTAGTCCTAAACACTCGTATAGGGCTTTCCACACCAAAAATATGATGTCTTCTCTCTCACAACCCTTATTTATAACTACGGCCTGTATCTCTGTCAGAGAAAAGGGGAGCCTTTATTCTTGGTGCTGTCCCTAGATAGACAGTAACTCCACCTTTCTCCAAGAGAGAGTATGGGAACATCTTTTGGGGACAGTCCTGTATGAAATAAATTTCATTCTGTCGTTCTGAATGCTGTGCAAAGTGTCCACATCCATTTCCTAAAGCTCAGTCATTCTAAATACTTGCAATATTGGAAGAACAAAATTCCAAGTCAATAATTAGAAATTTATACTTCAATACCTGTGGATCAAGCCCAAGGCCAGCACGAACCAATATGACAGATAGTGCTATGCTTCTCAAAGCGGAAGACCACTTCTGCTTGATCTGTACGTTATCATTGATGACAGGGATATTTCTGATGAGAAACCCAGCAAGCAGCATGCCTGGGATGGAGAAATCAAACAAATCTTTAGTTTTCAAATACAGAAAATATTTTCAGTACTTTAGATGTAGAAGAGACTATCCCAGGATTATAATCCCAGGAACCACTTCTTTTATGCTTAGTCCTTAGATGAAATTATGTCAAACTTTTAATGAAAAAAAAAATTACAGGAGCTAAGAAAAGGCTTTAATATGCAGATAAAAATGAAAGATTAGAATAATTAATAATTCATTAATAATTGAACCTGAAAGAGAGAAACAGGATGTAGTATTTGGGTAGAAAGTATGATCAAATTCTGAATATAAAATGTTTTAATACAAGGCCCAATTCAGTCATCTCTTTGTATGCAAACAGCAGAAAGATTCTAAAATTATTTACCATGCCAGATTACTTGAAATATCAATACCTATATGGGCTCTATTTTACCTATTTTCAAACCAGATAATTTAATAAAAAACATATAACCTGCTTTGCAAAGGCTTAGAAGTGAGTTATCATGAAATAGACATTGTTCTGTCATGTCAGCTGGTGACTCTTCTTTCCTTCAGCCATTCAACATTTATCAAATGCCTTCGGTACTTTCGACACTATAGTAGGTATTAGAGATATTGCAATGAACAAAGGCTCAGTACTATCCCTCAACAAGCTTTCAGTCTATGGGGGCAACCTCAATTTTATGGAAGCATGAGGAGGCCTTATACAAGCTGAGACAAGGAAGGGTGAGTCAGCAGGGGCCAAAGAAGGGGAAGGGGAATGAAGAAGGGGCTGGAGAAGTTGAGAAGTTTCTGGGAGAAATAACAGTTTCTTCCAAGGTATGAAGGGAAAGTGTGACACATTCTGGGAACTGCAAGTAGTTGAGTGTGCCTGAGGAAGCCGGGTAGTTTGTCAGAGAATCCTGCCCTCCCTGATACCACATGCCCAGATAGGGGAAGGATTTCTCCTCAGAGACTGCAAGCCGTCCACACTCTGTTCTTCTCCAGCAGGACTCTTTTCTTACCACGTCCTTATATGGACCACACTTCAAAGGACTAAATAAATTTACTAACTTTGGGTTGTTTTATATGTAAGCTTATGAGAATAGAGATGAATTACAAGTATAGCTTTTTGTGACTTGTTCCAGACACCATTAGGCAAGGAAGCATCTCTTCCAGGCATTTCTCATTGCTGCCATTTAATCTAGAAGAAGTTATGAATTCTGCAGTCATGATCTTTCTAGAATTTTTGAAAGTAAGAACCAGCCTACAATAGCTGTTTTTAAAAGAATAATAATATATTTGCTCATGATAAAATTAAACCATGACAGACAATGTAAAGTGACCAGTACATGTCCTACCCCAAGTGCAACTTTCCAGCTTCATTCCCCAAAGGTTTCCACTGTCCAGAGTTTTCTGTGCCCTTCCAGAAAGTTTCTCTACCTATTAAAGCATGCTTCTCTGTGTGTGTGTACGTGTGCTCTTTTGCACTGGACACAAATGAGAGCATGTTTAAATACCATTGTATAATCTGTTTCTTTTCCACTTAACAATATATCGTGGACATATTCCCAATGATGCACATATATATTTGCCTTGTTTTTTTTAATAGTTGGAATAGTTTCTCGTTGTGTGGAAGTACCATAATTTTTGGACTAAGTAAGGGACTTGAAGGAACTTTCCAGACTTTTCATTACAAACAGTGCTGAAATGAGCACAGTATTTATTAACTGCATGCCAGACCCTTACTCTACCCTGGTAATGCAGAGGCGAGCTACACCAACATGGGCCTTGTCCACATAGAGCTTACATATTTGTAGGTTTGTGCAAGTATATCCATAGGATAATTCTTAGCAGTGGAAATGTTAGGCTCCAGGGTACAGTGTATATCATTTTTATAGATATTAATGAATTACCAGCCAAAAATGCTGCACTAACCTTACATTTCATTAATTTGTCAACAGTTCTTTACTGAAACTTAAAATGTGAATCTAAACCAGCCCTAAATTGATTATAGCATACAACTACCTGAAATCAAAAGGAATAATAGTCTAATAAGAACTCACAAATATGTAGGAGTTTCTTTTGGAGTTTTGGAGGGGATGAAGGAGCATTTTTCATTTCTGAGATGAATGTACAAACAATTTCCCTGAGACAGTTCTGTTTGCCGATGGCCTCCGTTGATGTGGCCACCTGACTGTGATTAGGAAGGCGCCCCCTCTGGCCTCTGAGCCCCTGGGGGGGGCCTTTCCCTTGGGTGTGGAGAAAAGAATACCTTCTTTGATAAGGAGTATTCTTCTTTCCTCCTTAATTTCTATTACGGAAATTTTTTAAAACATGCAAAAATTATCAATACATGGCCAATCTTATTTCATCTACTCTCAAGTTATTTTGAAGCAAATCATTATTGAAAAAAATTTCCAGCAACCCAGACCATCAGCAAAGGAAACAGTGTCCTAGGAAAGTTGTTTTCACATTCATTTTTGGAATAAAAAATGCTCCTTCATCCTCCATCTCTGGCAATTATTTCAATGAATTTTTAAAAATATGGAATAGGAGATCACCACACATGTCTGTCTTAACAAGTCTTCTTTATGGATTCAGATAATGTTTCAGTTTTAGATACTGGCCCTAATACGCTAAGAGCCAGTAAACTTCTGTCACAAGCGTACCACTATAGAAAGGGATGGTAAGACACATTACGTACGTGACTTTTAAGAATGATTTCAGTGACCTCAGGAGATTTCATGTAATCACAAAGCCCAAGGATTTATCATTTTGCAACATGTGTATTTTGATTGTTGCAATAACAGGCATGGAGTGGAAAAGAGAAGGATGAGGTGTAAAGGGCCTTTTCATGGCGTCTAGAACAGTAGTCCTCAACTTAGGTTGCATATTAGAATCACCTGGGGAGCTTTTAAAAATTCTGATACCCAGGGCTACTCCATTCAATTAGTTCAGAATCTCTGGGGTGGGTCCCAGGCATCAGCTTTTTAAAAAATTTCCCAGATGATTCCTACGTGCAGCCAGGTTTGAAAACTTATGATTTTTCTGTGGAAAGTGTGGTCTTTGAGCTTATTAGAAAGGCAGAATCTCAGGCCTCACCCCAGACCTACTGAATTAGAGTCTGCATTTTAACAAGATCCAAGGTCATTCTCTGGATAATAAAGTGTGAGAAGCTCTGACTTAGATGCAGGGGTTAGTAAACATTTTCTGTAAAGGGCCATACAAGAAACACTGCAGGCTTTGTGGGCCACATGGTGTCTGTTATAAGTTCTCAGCCCTGCCACTGTAGTATAAAAGCAGCCACAGACAATATGTAAATGAATGAGCATGAGTGTGTTCCAATAAGATCTTATTTACAAGAAGAGATGGTTTGCCAACCCTTTATCATAGCACACAGGCATATTTAGAAACAGCCCCCCTTTTGTTTTTTGGTGAGGAAGATTTGCCCTGAGCTAACATCTGTGCCAAGCTTCCCCTATTTTGTATGTGGGACGCCACCACAGCATAGCTGACAAGGGTGTAGTCCACAGCCAGGACCGGAACCCACGAACCTGGGCCACTGAAGCAGAGTGCACGGAACTCAACCACTACACCACCGGGCTGGCCTAGAAACAACCCATTGTCATAATAATTCAATTAAAAACTTTAACAAAAAGCACCCATGATAAACAATATGAATTAAGTGAAATAACTTGAATTTTACCTAAATTGAAAAATATATTGAGAAACAGTGTAGAGTAAGATGTAAATAATTCTACTTCTTTTTACATTTAGTTTCAATTGCTCACCACAAATTCACAAGAAAATAATTTTGGTCTATGTTAAGCAATCCTGAGGTCCTCACTAATAGAAAAAAATTTTTACTTAGGAAATGTGTGTGTGTGGGGGGGTCTGGCCCTGTGGCTGAGTGGTTAAGTTCATGCACTCTGCTTTGGCAGCCCAGGGTCTCACTGGTTCGCATCCTGTGCACTGACCTAGCACCGCTCATCAGGCCATGCTGAGGTGGTGTCCCACATAGAGGAACTGGAAGAACCGACAACTGGAATATACAACTATGTACTGGGGGGCCTTGAGGAGAAGAAGAAAAAAAAAAAAGAAGATTGGCAACAGATGTTAGCCGAGGGCCAATCTTTTGAAATAAAAAAAGGAGATGTGTGCAAATATGCATGTGTAAAAGGTACATGGTTTTTAAATAAAACTTAATGATTTATAAATCTGTGAGAAAGGGACACAAAATGTCTTTTGTGGTATACTGAAAGTAGTACACTGAAATTTTGTAATATGGAATTTTTAAAAGAAACATTAAAGATATAATACCTAGTTTTAAGACTAATTTTTACGTGTCGTATCTGCACAGTTCTCATGGCCTCTGGAAGAATAGTTTTGTAATACATGTTGGAACTTCACTCGTTTGTCAATGATGTGAGTGACTGACAACATATTAAGCCCTGGGCTGCAGCATTTGCTGATTTCTGTATTACAGATACTTCTACCAGGGCTGATGTTAACCTACCAACCTGACGTCATTGAACGTGGAGCTGGGAACAGATGGGCAGTGACACACCGTGATATAGTATTTCCATAATCTCAAGAGGAGAGATAAGAGGAAAATGTAGTAAAATAATTAAGAAGTGATTGGTTTTGAGTATTGCTCTTGTGTTTAATGCAAGTTATTTAATTGTAAGTATATATAATTTAATTTTCAAATTGCTGTTTACCAACTGGCTCATAAAACTCATCACAATTTAACAATCAGCTTTAAGGGCCAGCACAGCAAATACAGAAATAGTTTATTCCTTTATTTCCCAAACTACTATTTTAAAAATATGATTTACTCTGAAGGACACAGGAAGTGTTTGGTACTTACCAAGAAGAGGAGGCAGTGGAGGCAATGTAGGTAACTTAATGAGCCCCAAAAGTTTCCCTCCAAAGATGGCACAATAGAACAGGATTATAATTCCAAATAGGTTTCCTCCAGGAAGACATTCACTGCCAGTAATTGACCACACTACAGCCCACAGAAGAACAAGGATGGTAACTGAAATAAACCAGGAAAACTTCTATCAATAAGTTGTCATATGTCGGTTTTGATATAATCTAAAAGTTTTTAAAAATAAATACTGAATACACATACAAATATTTACAACCATGTGTAAGTTTTGAAGAACACCAGTGATATGAACAACTGGGTAATTACCAACCATCTGAAGAAATAGGATACTACCAGTGCCTTGAAGGCACCTCTGTGTTCCTCTTAATCCCATCCCCCATCGCCTTCCACACTGCTACAACTACTACCTTGAACTTTTTTCTTTTTACCATTCCCTTATTATTCTTTTTAATTTTACTATAAATATATCAGTAGTTAATAAAAAGAGAAACAATCACTATCTTTAACCTCTTCACAGGAGCATGAGAATACTTGAACAACCACACTCCCCTATTTTAGCTCTGCCTTGAATTAAACATTATCATTGTTTCTCTTCTATGTTGACGTTTGTTTAGAATTACTCAGATACTTACCTTTTTGGGGGGGACATCATTCATTGTGGCACCTCAAACCTTTCCTCTGGGACAATCATCTGGTTACCTGAAGTATTTGCTTTAGTAGAGGCATTTCTGTTAGAATGCAAAATATGTTTCCCTGTTTCAAAAACCTTGTGTTCTACAAAATCAGACACTGAAAACAAAAAGACTTATGGGAAAAACAGAGTTGGAGCAGACGACCCAAAACTCAAAACTCAAAACTTGTGACCAAAGCACTAAAAAACAGTAACAATTCTAATACAGTATCAGCACAGTTAAATCTCTACTGACATCGCATCTAAAGTCAGTCTCTTCTTTGCAGACTTAAACCCTGGAACCACACTTCCTTTTTCCCGAGATGTAGAATCTTGAGGGCATTTGCTTTAAATAGAGAGCAGCTCCATCAAAATCTTATGCAGATTGTAGCTTATTCATCAAACAAAGGTTTGTTTGTTTTTAACTGAGGGAAAAGTGTTGGCAGCTTCTTCACCTGTACTGTCAGCTTCTTCATCCACGTGTGGTTTCATTAGATAGCTTAACATTGTGGGAAGTTTCAAAAGTCTTTGAAGCCCCTAAACCAGCAACTAACTGCCCAAAAAGAACGCACTTTCACAGAGATTTCAGCTTTTTAAAAGGTCCTCAAGTTGATAAGGCTTTATCTTTAATTGTAAGAAAACATCTATCTGATTTTTGTTTTCAATTCACTTTGTATTCACTTGCTATTGCTTGATGATGAAAAATACTAAGGTGACAGGAAAAATTATGTACAAAAATGCAAATTCCATCTGGCACTCACACAATTCCCTATTTACCATCGCATAAGAGCTAATTGATGGTACAGAAACTCTCTGTAGCAAAGCATGTTATGTTTCTCATAAGGCTCTGTTGGTAGTAAAGTCTTAGTTTTGTCTGAAATTATCTTCATTTTCATTCTTAAGACAGAGTTTTTCTGCATATACAATTCTAGGTTGAGAGTTACTTTCTCTCAGGTCCTTGAAAATATTACTCTTTGGCTTTCTGGCTTTCATTGCTGCTTTTACGTCTAATTTCTGCTTTTTTAGGGAATTCTTTTTCTTTGGCTGTTTTTAAGATTTTTTCCTTTTCTTTGGTTTTCTGCAATTTCAGTTTGATGTATTTAGGTATGACTTCCTTTCGGTTTGCTTGGGATTTAAGTTTTTCACTAATTCTGGAAAATTCTCAGTCTTCATTTCTTCAAATATTTCCTCTTCTCCATTCTCTATTCTCTTTTTCTGGAACTAAGATCAGACCGTCATACTCTTCTCCATGTTGCTATCCCTCATTTTCACATTTTCCATCTTTGTGTGAACTGCATTCTAGATAATCTCTTCAGATCTCTTACTAGTTCACCAATTCTCTTGTCACTTAACCCACTGCTTCATCTATCCACTGAGTTTTACATTTCAATTACTGTACTATATCTTTCATTTCTAGAAATTCGACTTGGTCGTTAGCAAAATGTTTATTTTTTAAAAATAGTTCCTTGTTTTGTACTTATATTTGCTATCTCCTCTTTAATTTCTTTACAGATACCAAAAATATTTTCTATTCTATTTTCTGATAATGCAAATTTTTGAAATCTCTGTTTCCTTGTGCATGTTGTGATCTTTTAAAATTTGTTGTGACAGTGACCTCTTCCTTGGAACTTTACCTTTGGGGATTGTTGGAACCTTAGGTTGAATGTGAGTTTTCCTGGATCGGATCTGCATTTGCTTCTACCATGTGCTTAGAAGCTTCCAATCTGGGATCACTTTTAGATATATTTTCAGCTTGTGTTTTTTATGTGAATTTGGAGCACAGATCAGCATGGAGTTACACATTTTTAGTGGGACGCTCCTCTCCCCCAGCCAGCACCATAGTTGAGATAGGTGTGGGTGCAGGCCCCATCTGCAGCTGCCACGCTGGGCTCCAGCTTTGTGTGGGTGAGGGAGGATGAATGCTCCTGAGACTTCTGCCCACCTGGACCAGCTCCAGCGCAGCCCCCTATGCTCTCAGGGCCTCAGAATGACTCTCAAGCTCACAGGTGTTTTGCAGAAGCCTCCAGGGTGAAGGCCAGCTTGAGTGCATATTTATCTCCTCTGCTCAGTTTGGTTTTGGTGTCCAATGACTTCCTGTTTTCTTCACAGAAAAAAGGTACATTTAAAAAGACTTAAAATACTGTTTTCATCTTGGCATAAGTGAGAGAATTGTTCACTGAATCTTGTCTACCATACTGCTAGAGACTGAATCTAATGCCCCAGTTTTTACATCCTCACAGAATTCTTCCTGATTTTCTAGGCTTATGATGATGTTATAATGAAATAAATAACTTAAGGCCTTCAGTATTTTCCAGTTGGCTATAGGGGCTGAAATTTCTATACAGTATTGAAGGTATAATGGGAAAGTAGGAATTACCAGCTACTAAATTTTACTGTATCACAGCATGAACCTGATTTTATACTAAATTCAGCAAGGTAGTTTTCTACTTCAAGACCACTTTTAAAAAAAATCTCTAATTTTCCTTTCCTCTCCCATACTCAAAATTCAGTTCTAAATACACAGTAAATATATGTGTATAAGGTTTCTCTAAATCATCTTTAATTTAGTTAATAATTTACTTCTCATTTATGATTTTGGAAAATCATTTTTTCACATGTAAGATTGACTTCTTAAGACAAATACTTATGTATTCTAAATGGGCACAGGAAGGAGTACAGGAGAAAGCCCTCTTGTGAGCCTCAGGAACAGAAGTACAGAAAACAAGAGAAGAGGCGCTCACACACGTGAGTCCACTTCTCAGGCAGCTGATGGACAACGATTACAGAACTCAAAACAGTGAGTCTCCAGACCACATCGTTCATTTACACCTTTCCTATGTCAATCTGTATCAGTTTTCCTGTAAATGTTTTAACTAGAAATGTGCCATAATTTGAAGGGTAAAAGTTTAAAAAAATAATAAAAAGGACAGAAAAGGTATTAAATTATCTGTTGCCTTATGAACTAGTGTACATTTTGGAACCTGGTTTTCTCCATGTGTTTTAAATAAAGTTTGAGATTTTTTTCTCATGCTAGTTTAGAAAATTAACTAATTTCAGTAAAAACATATTCAGAGTCTAAAGTATAACATACCATTGTTCCAGTTGAGAATGGTAAAATGTCTTTCATTTTCATTTCGTGAGCTTCAGAGCGTACATACACACACAGGTACATTCACACACTTCTTTTTTGAACAAAAAACAGCATTACTGAATCTGAACATCCATTTATTAATCAAATTGATATCAGCTTAATGTTTGGCTGCCTCCAAAGACCAAATCCATTCCTAAAAGACAAATATACCCCAACTCTAACAATATCCAAAATTGTGCTGAGATAAATTCTCAAGGAAAAATCTTCCAAATATTTTGTTTTTTTAAAATTGAGATTCATAATAGTTTGCATCATTGTGAAATTTCAGTTGTACATTATTTCTTGTCTGTCACCACATAAGTGCTTCCCTTCATCTCGTGCCCACCCTCCAGCCCCCTTCCCCTGGTAACCACTGAACTATTTTCTTTGTCCGTGTGTTTGTTTATGTTCTGCATATAAGTGAAATCATATGGTGTTTGTCTTTCTTAGTCTGGCTTATTTCGCTTAGCAAATAATACCCTGCAGGTCCATCCATGTTGTTGCAAATGGGAAGATTTTGTCTTTTTATGGCTTAGTAGTATTCCATTGTATATATGTACCACATCTTCTTTATCCAGTCATTGGTCGTTGGGCACTTGGATTGTTTCCATGTTTGGCTATTGTGCATAGCGCTGCAATGAACACAGGGGTGCATATGTTACTTTGGATTGTTGATTTCAAGTTGTTTGGGTAGATACCCAGTAGTGGCATAGCTGGGTCACATGGTAGTTCTATTTTTAGTTTTTTGAGGAATCTCCATACTGTCTTGCATAGTGGCTGCACCAGTTTGCATTCCCGCCAGCAGTGGATGAGGGTTCCCTTTTCTCTACATCCTGTCCAACATTTGTTGTTTTTGGTCTTGGCAATTACAGCCATTCTGACTGGTGTAAGGAGATATCTCATTGTAGTTTTGATTTGTATTTCCCTAACAATTAGTGATGTTGAGCGTCTTTTCACGTGCCTGTTGGCCATCTGTATATCTACCTTTGAAAATGTCTGTTCATATCCTCTGCCCACTTTTTGATCGGGTTGTTTGTTTTTGTTGAGGTGTGTGAGTTCTTTATGTACTTTGGATATCAACCCCTTGTTTGATAAATGATTTGCAAATATTTTCTCCTAGTTGGTGGGTTGTCTTTTCATTTTGTTGATGGTTTCCTTTGCTTTGTAGAAGCTTTTTAGTCTGATGTAGTCCCATTTGTTACCTTTTTCTTTTGTTCCCCTTACCCGAGTAGACACGGTATTCAAAAAGATGTGGCTAAGACCAAAGTCAAAGAGTGTACTGCCTGTTTTTTCTTGTAGGGGTTTTACGGTTTCAGTTCTTACATTCAAATCTTTAATCCATTTGGAGTTAATTTTTGTGTGTGGTGAAAGATAATGGTCTACTTTCATTCTCTTGCATGTAGCTGTCCAGTTTTCCCAACACCATTTATTGAAGAGACTTTCCTTTCTCCATTCTTTGCTCCTTTGTCAAAGATTAACTGTCCATAGATGTGTGGTTTTATTTCTGGGCTTTCAATTTTGATCCATTGATCTGTTTGTTTTGGTGCCACTACCACGCTGTTTTGATTACTGTAGCTTTGTAGTATGTTTTAAAGTCAGGGTTGTGATACCTCCAGCTTTGTTCTTTTTTCTCAGGATTGCTTTGGCTATTTGGGGTCTTTTGTTGTTTCATATAAATTTTTGAATTCTTTGTTCTATTTTTGTGAAGAATGTCATTGGGATTCTGATTGGGATTCCACTGAATCTGTAGATTGCTTTAGGTAGTATGGACATTTTGACTATGTTTCTTCTTCCAACCCATGTGCATGGAAAATCTTTCCATTTCTTTACATCTTCCTCAATTTCTTTCAGTAATGACTTATAGTTTTCAGTGTACACATCTTTCACCTACTTGGTTAAGTTTATTTCTAGGTATTTTATTCTTTTTCTTGCAGCTGTAAATGGGATTGTATTCTTGATTTCTTTTCCTGCTAGTTCATTGTTAGCGTATAGGAATGCAACTGATTTTTTAAAATTGATTTTGTACCCTGCAACTTTGCTGTAGTTGTTGATTATTTCTAGGAGTTTTCTGGTGGATTCTTTAGGGTTTTCTATATATAGAATCACATCATCTACAAATAGTGAAAGTTTCACTTCTTCCTTTCCAATTTGGATTCCTTTTCTTTTTCTTGCCTAACTGCTCTGGCCAAAACCTCCAGTAATATGTGGAATAAGAGTGGTGAGAGTGGGCACCATTGTCTCGTTCCTGTTCTCAGAGGAATGTCTTTCAGTTTTTCCCCATTGAGTATGATGTTGGCTGTGGGTTTGTCATATATGGCCTTTATTATGTTGAGGTACTTTCCTTTAATACCCATTTTATTGATAGTTTTTATCATAAATGGATGTTGGCTCTTGTGAAATGCTTTCTCTGCATCTATTGAGATGATCATGTGATTTTTATTCCTCATTTTGTTAATGTGGTGTATCACACTGATTGATTCATGGATGTTGAAGCATCCCTGCGTCCCTGGAATGAATCCCACTTGATCATGGTGTATGATTCTTTTAATGTATTGCTGTATTCAGTTTGCCAATATTTTGTTGAGGATTTTTGCATCTAAGTTCATCAGTGATATTGGCATGTAGTTTTCCTTCTTCGTGTTGTCTTTGTCTGGTTTTGGTATCAGGGTAATGTTGGCCTCACAGAATGTGTTAGGAAATGTTCCCTCTTCTTCAATTTTTCAGAATAGTTTGAGGAGAATAGGTACTAAATCTTCTTTGAATGTTTGGTACAATTCTCCAGAGAAGCCATCTGGTCTTGGACTTTTGTTTTTTGGGAAGTTTATGATTACTCTTTCAAGCTCTGTACTTGTGATTGGTCTGTTCAGATTCTGTTTCTTATTGATTCAGTTTTGGGAGGTTATATGAGTATAGGAATCCATCCATTTCTTCTAGGTTATCAAATTTGTGGGCATACAGTTTTTCACAATAGTCTCTTATAATCCTTTGTATTTCTGCCGTATCTGTTGTAATTTCTCTTTCATTTCTAATTTTATTTATTTGAGCCTTCTCTCTTTTTTTCTTGTTGAGTCTGGCTAAGGTTCTGTCAATTTTGTTTATCTGCTCAAAGAACCAGCTGTTAGATTCATCAATCCTTTTTACTGCTTTTTTAGTCTATATTTCATTTATTTCTGCTTTGATGTTTATTATTTCCCTCCTTCTGCCGACTTTGGGCTTTATCTGTTCTTCTTTTTCTAGCTCTGTTAGCTGTATGTTAAGATTACTTATTTGAGATTTTTCTTGCTTGTTGAAGTGGGCCTGTGTTGCTATGAATTTCCCTCTCATGACTGCTTTTGCTGCATCCCATAAGAATTGGTATGTTGTATTTTCATTTTCATTTGTCTCCAGTTATTTTTTAATTTCCTCTTTGATTTCTTCAATGATCCAATGGTTGTTCAATAGCATGTCCACATATTTCCGACTTTCCCAGTTTTGTTCTTGTGGTTGATTTCTAGCTTCCTAGCATTGTGGTCAGAAAAGATGGTTGGGATGATTTCAATCTTCTTGAATTTATTGAGGCTGCCTTGCTATCCAACATATGGTCTATCTTTGAGAATGTTCCATGGGCACTTGAGAAGAACGTATATTCCGCTGTTTTTGGATGGAATGCTCTATATATGTCCATTAACTCCATCTGGTCAAGTGTTTCATTTAAATCTGCAATTTCCTTGTTGAATTTCTGTCTGGATGATCTGTCCCTTGAAGTAAGTGTGGTGCTGCGGTCCCCTACTGTGATTGTGTTGCTCTTAATTTCTCCCTGTAGGTCTGTTAATAATCGCTTTATGTACTTTGGTGACCCTGTGCTAGGTGCATATATATTAATAAGTGTTATGTCCTCTCGATGGAATTTCCCTTTTATCGTTAAATACTGCCCCTCCTTGTCTCTCATTGTCTTCTTTAACTTGAAGTCTGCCTTGTCTGATAAAAAGTATGGCAACCCCTGCTTTCTTTTGTTGGCCATTAGCTTGAAGTATTGTCTTCCATCCCTTCACTCTAAGCCTATGTTTGTCTTTGTAGCTGAGGTGCGTTTCCTGGAGGCAGCATATTGTTGGGTCTTGTTTTTTAATCCATCCAGCTACTCTATGTCTTTTGATTGGAGAGTTCAGTCTATTTACATTTAGAGAGATTATTGTTATATGAGGGCTTAATGCTGCCATTTTATCTCGTTTTCTAGTTGTTCTATGATTCCACTGTTTCTCTTCCTTTCCATTTCTGACTGCCATTTCATTTTGTTGGTTTTCCAAGAGGGATTTCTCAGTTCTCTCTCTTTGTGAATTGTGGTTTTGCTCTGATTTTTTTGTTTAGTGGTTACCGTGAGGATTGTATGAAAGATATTGGAGATGAGACAGTCCATTTTCTCATAGCCTCTTATCGCCATTAACCTAAGCAAGTTCCTTCCATTTCCTCTCCCCTTCTGGGTAATTGCTGTTACACAATGTTCTGTTTTTAATTTCCTGAGTTTGTGGCTAAGTTGAAGTGTTTATCATTGCTTCTGATGCTTTCTTTCCCTTTCTCTTTTAAGTTGTAATTGAGTCTTTACCTTCCTATTCTGGTAGAGAGCTGCAGGTTTCTGATCATGTCTGTCTATTTACCTTCTTGCTCAGAGCTTTGTAGACCTTCGCCTTTTTGTTGCCAGTGTGAGGGCATCTTTAATTATTTCTTGTAGGGGAGGTCTGGTGGCAGTGAACTCCCTCAGCTTTTGTTCATCCAGGAAAGCTTTCACTTCTCTATTGTATCTGAGGAAAAGTTTTGCTGGATAGAGTATTCTTGGCTGAAAGTTTTTGTCTTTCAGTATTTTGAATATATTATTCCATTCTCTCCTAGCCTGTGAGGTTTCTGCTGAGAAATCTGCTGAAAGCCTGACGGGGCTTCCTCTGTAGGTTATCTTCTTGTACCTTGCTGCTCCTAATATTCTTTGTTTATCCCAAACTTTTGCCGTTTTTACTATTATATGCCTTGGAGAGGGTCTTTTCACATTGATAAAGTTGCGCATACGATTAACTTCATTTATCTGTAAATCTGAAACCATCCCCATGTTTGGGAAGTTCTCAGCAATTATTTCTTTGAATAAGCTCTCTGCTTCTTTCTCCCTCCCTTCTCCCTCTGGGATACCTATAATCCTTATGTTGCTTTTCCTAATTGAGTCAGATATTTCTTGAAGAATTCCTTCATTTTGAAAAAATCTTAGTTCTGTCTCCTCCTCCACCTGTAGAATTTTTACATTTTTATCCTCAAGAAGACTAATTCTTTCCTCCATAAGATCAATTCTATTTCTTAATGATTCTAGATTATTATTTGTGTTTTTCATATCCAGAATTTCTGCTTGATTTTTTTTATAGTTTTAATCTCTTTGGTGAAGAGATCCATTTTGTTGCTGGGCTCCTTGAACTGTCTTTCTGTGTTTTCTTGTAAATCGTTGAGTTTCCTTATGATGGCTATTTTGAATTCTCGGTCATTTAGCTTGTATATTTCTGTATCTTCCATGTTGGTTTCTGGAGAATTGTCATTTTCCTCCTGGTCTGAATTGTTGCTGCAGTTTCTCATGGTGTTTGATGAACTAATCTTTTGTTGTGGCATTTGTGGTATTCTTAGGATGCAGATTCCCCCTGTTACCGCTAGCGGGGAGCAGGAGTAGTGTTTCTGGCCGTACCCCATCTGCTGGAAGCTGTGGGGGTATTATGGGTGCTTGCCCCAGCCTGGGATGCATTCAGGCACTTGTGTGGACTGTCCTTGTCAGGCGGGGCTTCCTCACTAGGCTAGGGCCACTCTTTGGTGCCTCAGGGGCACTCTGAGCTCCCCCTCTCCACCGGAAAGTGATCACCAGTGGGCTCAAAGCTACCTCACCTATTCCCACAGCTGCCTGGGACATGTTCCCTCTTTGGGAGCACTCATGTGTGCCTGGAAGTGTTTGTCCCAGCACAAAAATCTGCTGAGGTCCCTTATGATCCACAGTCCGTGGTGCTACTGAGCTTGGTGGGCAGGGCTTCCAGGCAGAGACCTGAGCTATGGCTGCTCCTTGACAGCCCTGGGGCATGGTGGGCTCCCCCTCCCCACCAGGAAAGTAAGTGCATGTGGGTTCAAAGCTGCCACACCTATTCCCACAGTTGCCTGGACTGGTTACCTCTTTGGGAGCACAGCTGCACTGTGAGCATTCATGCACACCTGCGAAGTATTTGCCCCAGCTTGGAAATCTGCTGAGGTCCCTGTTTACGATCTGCAGTCCGTGGGGCTGCTGAGCTTGGTGGGCAGGGCTTCCCTGCTGGGACCTGGGCTATGGCTGCTCCTTTACCGCACAGGGGTGTGGTGGGCTCCCTCTCTCCACTGGGAGATCAACCACGAGTGCAGGCTAAGGGTTACCGCCGCCTCCTCTTATGGTTGCCCTGCTGCGTGTTCCCACTTTCCAGGTGCTTGCACCAGGTTGGAGTGTTCGTGTTGCATGCACAGGGTTAGCGGGGAGAACAGGGTGTGCTCACCTGTCTCCATCACTTCCTGGGGGGCCAGTCCACCCACCCTCAGATTTATAGCTGCGTGTGTCTCTCAGGCATCCTGTTGTGCTGTGTGGGTTTCCTCTGTTGGTCAGTAAGTGTCCATTTAGTTATAACTCAAAAGGGAGAGCGAGGAAGGGACTAGCTCACTCAGCCATATTGCTGACGTCACTCCTCCCAAATGTTTTAAGTAATAGCAGCTCTATGGGAATAAATTGAATTGCAAACGAGGATTCTTCCTTATAAAATGATGTGACATTTGGAAGTGTAGCTGTGTTGGCTTAAACCTTAGTTGCATTACTTAACAGTAATAACAACCAACATTTATGTAATGCTTTTCTGTTTACAACTGATTTCTCAATCACTTTTCTCATTGGAGGTCTAACATAATCCTGTGAGATTACTCTGACGCAGAAGAGGAAAAGGTCCTTGATCTCTGCTCTTTTCCTCTTTCTGACAGCTGGAATGGTGGTGACCACAGTGCTCTTGGAAGCCCTCCATGTTGAAGATGGTGGAGCTTTTCAGCCTGGGCCCCTAGTGACTGTGTGGAATAAAGACACATACCATTGTGAATTGTTCACCCAGTAACTTTTTTTTTTCTTTTCAGAAGGGAAGCCCACCCGTTTCTACTCTCCCCTTTTTTTCTTTAAGATTTTATTTTTCCTTTTTCTCCCCAAAGCCTCCTGGTACATAGTTGTGTATTTTTAGTTGTAGGTCCTTCTAATTGTGGCATGTGGGACGCCGCTCAGTGTGGCTTGATGAGTGGTGCCATGTCTGCGCCCAGGATCTGAACTGGTGAAACCCTGGGCCACCAAAGTGGGGCTTGCCAACTTAACCTCTCGGCCATGGGGCCGACCCCTCTTTTTTTTTTAAATATGGTTTTAAGGTATCCTTTTTTTGGTGAGAAAGATTGGCCCTGAGCTACCATCTGTTGCCAATCTTCCTCTTTTTTCTTGTTTTTTTCCTCCTCAAAGCCCCAGTACGTAGTTGTATATCCTAGTTGAAGATCTTTCTAGTTCTGCTGTGTGGGACGCTGCCTCAGCATGGCTGGATGAGGGGTGCTACGTCTGCACCCACGATCCGAATGGTGAAACCCTGGGCTGCTGAAAGGGAGCATGTGAACTTAACCAGTACACCACCTGGCTGACCCCACCTAGTAGTTTTTATGTGTGAGAGAAATAAACTTCTTTTTGTCCTTTAAACCATATTATTTGAAATCTTTCATTATATGACAACTTCATCTTTTACCATCTTTCTGAATTCACCCGTACCATTTACATACCATTTGTTATCACTCTATCCAGTAAACCATGTGGAGGCAAGCAAATGTTTGTCTCAGTCTTTGCAAATGAGTTGATTCAGTTGGTGTTTCCTGCAGCCTTTTTTCACTGCTACTCAATAGGTTACTTCCTTCTGTTGGTTCATTTCCCTCTGTACCTTTGAGGTTCATAACTGTCTCCTCCTGTGTTTAAAGCAATTAAAAAAATACTTAAAACTGTACATTTGCTGTCCATTTTTATACTCACTGAGCCACCACATCACGAATAAAATTTCCATTATTAGAATTAAGGGTAACAGTTCATAGGGGAAATATACAGCTTCATTTCTAGCTAATCAGCTACTGCTTGGAACAAGAACTCTCTTAGGGGTGTTTACCACTGAGTCACTATTGTAGCATTATAAATGCCTGAGTCACATACAATGTCATTACATTTGCAATACTGTTTAAAAATTAGCCTATTTAAGATATGATTCAAAGCAATAGTTGGTAAATATATCAAAGTGGTTCAGAAAAAAAATAACTATCTGTGATGAAAAACAATTCACATTCATTCATCTACTTAAATTTAAGCAATAAAAACAGAGAGGGAAGAAACCAGAAGCATTCTAGGGTTTAGGCTGCGAACACAAAGCATTTCACAGGCTCTCTATTTCTGCAGTTTTATGTAGGGCTAGCTGCTAAAATGACTGGGAAAATTGGTAGTCACACCTACTGTACAAGCTTGGGGATTAAGAATGGGAGAATTGTTAACTGAGTGACAGAGAACGAAGAGGACACGTTGCTATCATAGATTTGGAAGTCCCTTCCTTAAGGAAATGGTTGAGACGGTCTACACTTGATCACAGATTTACCTGGGTTTCTTGATCCGTAGAGGCTATGTTATTCATCTCTGTGGATGGTGCCAAATCTTCATGTTCAATTGTCTTATCTTCATTCTCCATGATTGATAATTAAGAGTAAGATGATAGAGGGAAAAGGAACAAGATCTGTTCTGAAGGAGAAACAGTATAGATATAGAATAGCAATTTGGGATTTAAATAAATGAATCAGACAGCAATTTGAGCCATTTAAAGGAATGAATTGTACTTATTTTTCCCCTTAGAACTCTGAATGGCTAAGATATTTTAGATTATTCTTAACTTTCAATTGCTAATCTTTTCTTTGATTACAATATATTATCCTATTGCTTATCTACCTTTTTATCTCTCTTAAAAAAGCCCTTGTTGACCATCATATGTTCATGATTTCTCTCCCATCCTGTTTTTTGAGTTATACTTTACACATTCCAGGCAATATTACTGTTAAATTGTCCTCTGTAATGGGCCAACTTGATGAAGCAGGAAAGCTCCAGGTAATTTTCCAATGTTGATAGAGGAAATGAGTCACCAAAGAGAAATCTATGGACTCCATCATTTTCAGAGAAACCAGAGTCACTAATTCCTGCCCGGCTCTTATTTCTGAATTAAAGTAAAAAAATACAACATTGATTGAGTAGCCACAATGTCTTAGACACTATAAGTGCTATGGTAGTCTCCTGCTGGTTATTATGGGTAACTCAAAGATTGCCAAAACACATTCTTTGTTTTCCATAGGCTTATGGTATGCCAGGAAACATAAACTTATACCAAGTAACTAAAAACTTGTAGGGCAGACCTACAAGGTTGGCTTCGTAAACACCCACTTCAACCTTTTCTCCCCTGGCTGCCCAGGCTATAGAGGCTGAAAAGCCACATAATCCAATTCTTAGCCATGTTTGCAGCTAGAGGTAGCCATGTGTCCCAGCTCTATGTAATGAGACATAAGTGGGAGTCCCTGGGAAGGGCTTTCATTCCCAAATAATAAGGGAAGGACTTTTGAGAATCATACTGTTTACTTTTCACCTCTAACATTTCCCTTTCTCCTTCCTTGGATGTAGATACACTACCTGGGGGACAGCAGCCCTCTTTCCACCAAGAGAATAAAAAGCCTTATACCAAAGAGAGTACAGAAGTGGAGTGGGTTCCCTGATGACATCCTTGAGTTGCTGCATCAGTCTTGGGCTGCCAAGCTTTGAGGTAATGGTTTAAACCACTATTAGTCAAGTTTTCTTTTTACTAGTAACCAAAGTTATTCCTAATGCAACATGTATGATGAATATTATAGTAGAGGTACAAACTACAAACCTAGGTAGGACCAAAGGAAAAATTATGTAAGATAAGGGAAAATCTAATTCAACACATATTTAAGTGCCTAATATGTGCCAGGCACTATGCTAGGCCATAAAGACAAAGATTAATTAGACAGGACTCCTGCCTCAAGGAATCATTTTCTGTTTAACAAAGTGCCAAGATGTTTGAATTTAAAATTTCAAAGAAAATTATATCCTTTCCACCACGACCACCATCACCACCACCATTTTTCTTCCTTACAAAACACAGTGTTAGCCAGAAAGGCATCTCAAAGAACCTTCAGCTTGATTTTTATTATGTATAATAAACATATGCATATATGATGACATATTATATATATGTATATATAATTTTTTGAATTAAAAAACTTACTCCAAAATTTAGACTCATAATGAGAAAGAACAGCATTTTGACAGGAAAATGTTGGGCTCAGAAAACCCTTGTCTTAAGGGCATAGAAGCATGAAAGCCAGTGGGGTGTGAGGGAAACTTTGCTGCTCCCACTTTGCATGTAGGAGGAGGCTGAGAGTAACGGGGGAGGAGGGTAGAGATTTGGAATATCACGTCCAAAACCATGGGGCTTGGCCTTTACCCTCTGTAGAGAATGACCCTTCATCTCAGAGTAAGTGACCAGGTCTGCTGGCTCTGGAGTTGGACAAACCTGGGTCTGAAGTTCAGCTCCATCATATACCAAATCGCTTAGCCTCTTTCTAACTAATTCCTTATCTACAAAATGGAGACGAGTAGTTCCAACCATGCACACGATAAGCATCCAACAGTGTTGGTTATAAGCCACTCATATTCCTTCTCTCTAATTATCATAAATCTCTAAGAATCCTTCTGCTTTTCCTATTAACCTTGAAGAATTTATTACTTAAGCCCATTGATTTTCTTTGACCATATTTTTTACTTCTTTCTGTCAAGGCCAGCTTCTTGATTAGGTGGATGTAACACTCACCACTGTCATTTCTTCACCTTTTTCTTTAGTAGAATTACATAGAAACTCTTGGGCAGCGCCACTAGAACTACCTCCACCAAATTCTCAAAATCAGCCAATTATGCTACTTACGAAGAGTATTTTTAAACAGCCAACAAGTACAACTGATTATTTCTAGTAGAGATAAACTATTAACTAAAATGAAGCCTTTGAGAATTTATTTTATTAATGTTATTCTGGTCCTTTTTAACATAAATGATCAAAACTTGGTGTGTTGCACAGTATATGATATTTGTGGAAATACATAGTTTTGTGTTTCAAAAAAATTTCCCTATTCTCCCCTAAACTCCACCATGAATGCTAAACTACTTATCTGCAATCAGAGCAGTATTACAAAGAGGAAAGGTAAAATAAAATGCCAGTCTTTTAGTAAGTCCAGTAAAGCAACTTACAGCTGCTCAGCTTTGTTTATTCTCTGCTGTTTTCATTTCCAAAAGAACACGTAAGCTATCGTCAGAAACCCACTTAAATTTAGAAAAATCACAAAAATGTAACTTTTACTTAAAGCAACTGTGTTCATGGCATTTACTGTTCATAGTCATTGGATCTTAAAATTACAATAGTATATCACCTATTAAGAAAGCAGTTTTGGCAAAGAAATCAGAAAATATGCAGAAATGACTTTTTTTTAAAGACTGGCACCTGAGCTACCAACTGTTGCCAATCTTTTTTTTTTTTTCTGCTTTTTAACTCCCCAGATTCCCCCCAGTATACAGTTGTATATTTTAGTTGTGGGTCCTTCTAGTTGCAGCATGTGGGACGCTGCCTCAGCGTGGCCTGATGAGCGGTGCCATGTCTGCACCCAGGATCTGAACCAGCGAAACCCTGGGCCGCCGAAGCAGAGCGTGTGAACTTAACCACTTGGCCACAGGGCTGGCCCCCAGAAATGACTTTTGAAGGGCCAAAAGAAATGTGATGAAATCCATTAAAAAGTAGAAAGTTTATACCCCTTACTCAGAGAGAGGCTCTCCAGTCCTCATTCAGAGCCCATTAACTCTTATTTTGAAAACAACTCTAATGACTCTGCTCATCTGGTTTCCAAACCCTCAGAAGATAAGACGTTATAAATTAAAACAAACGAATGAAGAGATTGTAAAGAAGCAAACTGACAACAGCACGAGTGACAGCTGACAGTGAAAGAGATGGAAAAGAGCAATCTAGGTGTACAAAACGTGGGGATAAATGTCTTTTCCACAGGAGTATTTACAGTTTTGTCCTGCCAAGTGTCTCTTCCCCTCCTTTTTTGGCAACAGCACACTAATTTTCTCTTGTGGAATCCACAGCTCCCCTAGTCTCCATCCATGGTTCATGTGAGGCTCACGTCATCCTCACCTCCCCAACCCCCTACTGCACCAATGTTCCAGAGAGGGGGACAGGCCTAGACAATGAGGAGCTCCTTCCCTGGTCACACTGACTGTTCTAGGCATGAGCAAGTGACTCATACCTGGCTAATGAGAGTCAGCTTTATGGTGTTTCCTGGAATCACTGGGAAAGAGCTTGCTTTCTTTTAGAGTTGCTAAGCCCAGACTTGCTGTTGACAATCTTTGTGACATATAAGAAAAGCCTTCCAAAGAATGATCATAGAGCAAAGCAGATTCTGAATATGCAAAGAGAGAGAGAGAGAGAGAGCTCCAGATTAATACTCATATTGTTGGTACACCTAGAAGCAGCTCCTTTCAGTTAGGTGAGCCAATTAATTCCTCACCAGTTCGAGCTGGGTTCCTGTCACTTGCCACCAAATGCATCCTTCATAAGAACCTTCATACCTGAACTGCCCTGAAAGATCCCCAGTATTATAAGAGATGTTTAGAAAGGTGATTCTACATCTCCAAGAAAAAGAAAAGAAAAGAAAAGAAAATGATGTGGAGATATTTTCTGTTATTAAAGGCATTAAAATATATAATACAATTTAGAGATTTTCTTTAAAGAGAATGTTAAAATAAGCAAAAATCTGGTATTCAATAAAATAGGTGTCAGTTATCCAAAAAATAAATTTAAGTGAAATGCTCTTTCTTTAAACAATGTTGGTTAAATAAAATACTCTAGTTAATGGACCTTAATTATTTTTTCATTGTGTTCACGGAAGACTTTTGAAGTCCTCAGTCCCAGGGAAGTTTTAAGAGCTGTTAAGCATCTGAGATGCTGAGTATCTGGGATGGAAAAATGAAAAAGTGGGGAAATTCAGAGAAACTAGGTGGTTTCCAAGAAATTAAGAATCACAGGGTAATGGAATAAAAAAAGTTGGAAAGGTCTTTAGAAATATCCTAGTCTAATCTCTTTAACATTCAAATGAGAAAACTACTGCCTAGAGAAGCTAAGTAACTTTTTCAACTAATAGCCAATGTCAGCCAAGCCTCACAGTAAAACCGTGTAAAAACTTGTGAAATGAGTTGGTTCTTTAATCTGTATCATTGACTTCATGCATCGCTACCAAATCACTATATTATATTTTTACATTTTTGCTATAATATTTTATTTAAAATCCCACTCATATATACTCATAGTTAATTCTAAGTTTGAAAACACATTCCACAAGAAGTTTGAAAACATCTTCTACAAGCAAATACAAATATTTTTATTTTCTACCTTGTATTATGTTCAGCTTTACTCTTTCCCATTGTTAGAAATGTTAATAGAGTTTATTATGAATAAAAAATTGTACTAACCTAAATGGTTGTACAACATTGGTGACAAAATGAATGGAACAAGAACTTTTGTCCTATTCTCATGACAAATATTATTTACATATTCTCAATTAATAGTTAACTGGCTGACACCTTGCCACTTAACCATGTCTTAAGATTCTAAGAATTAAGGAGGTTTTCTTTTAAAAAAATCCAGTTAAGCTGAGAGGCTTTGAGAGATTTTTGTTTATCAGAAAATTACACTGAGAACTCGGAAGATATTTTAGATAAAAGCGCCTATACACAGAAACAAGTTTTTTTCTGCTTCTCCATCAAGGTAGTGCCTTATTCAGACTGATATCACAACCTGTACACTATATTAGGAAAAAAAACCTATCCTGCGTCAAATGGTGAAATTTTATAGATTTCATAAATTCAGTAAATAACATGAATTTAATCAAATTCTGTGACTCAAATACAGATTTCAATAGAAGAAGGAGGTTTGACCTGAGCCCAGGGACGTGGCTGCTAAGACCATCTGCCTGTCCACTTGCATGTAGGTCAGTAGGTCAGGTGTCACCTGCATACACACGCCAACGGCTGCTGACTCTCTAGCATTCTTAATATACAGAATTTCCTACAGGACTGACCCAAACACTTAGAAACAATCTTGGCTCAATTTGAGCTTTGCTTTCCAGTATTATGGATATATGCCACCAAAATCATAGAGCTGTGGACCTGAACAGTTTCCTTAGTCTTTCCTCCAAACCTGAGAGAAAACTGCACATCAAGAAGATGAGCAGTTCTGTATATGAGTATGGATGTAAATAGAGAAAAAAGGTCTGTTAATAGTAGTTGCCTTTGGGGTGGAAAATGGAATTGAAGAGGTTGAAATTTCATTTTCATTCTCTATATTTCTGTACTGTTAGGATTTTTACAAGAAGACTTTCTTACGCAATTTAAAATACATTGAAAAAATTTATGCAATTCTTAAAGCTTTAGAGAAAAGGAATACAGCTTTCCTTGGTAACACTATTTTTCAGAGATAGAATCTCGTCATTTGACTTTAGGTAACTTAATCCCACCCGCTACAATTTAAGGTCATTTTTGTTTTTGTGGTTAAGAAAATGGAGAACTGCCTAGAATCTTCTACAGCAGTTTTCAAATATTTCTTAAGCCAAAAATCTTTCACCAAATGAAACCTTTTCCTGAAACCCAACAAATGGGACAGAGAAAAGGTGGAGCTGAAGGAGCCTATCACTTGCCCTGCTCCTTCTGGCAAGTGAAGCACAATTAAAACCCTTTTGTAAACACGCTTTCACATAGAGGAGATGTTTGTTAAATCAGCCTTCTCTTTTTCAGGTTATCTTATTAATCTAAATGTTTAAAGGTGCTTTCTGCGGGCTGGCCTGGTGGCACAGTGGTTAAGTTCACACGTTCCACTTCGGTGGCCTAAAGTTCCCCAGTTCGGATCCCAGGTGCGGACCGACATGCCACTTGTCAAGCCATGCTGTGGCAGGCGTCCCACATATAAAGTAGAGGAAGATGGGCATGGATGTTAGCTCAGGGCCAGCCTTCCTCAGCAAAAAGAGGAGGACTGGAGGCAGATGTTAGCTCAGGGCTGATCTTCCTTAAAAAAAAAAAAGTGCTTTCAGTAATATTTCAGAGGAAATAAAAGAACTATGATTTGCAAATGTCCAAAGGCTTACTGCTATCGACTGAATTACTGCTAAAAGATCATTACATGGATAAAGGCTGATTATTCCTGTTGTTTGTTGTCTGTGATATGGACTGTCCAACATTTACTGGGATGTTCTTATTGAGAATTTACATATATTGCTGGAGTACAATATGTGCTGTATTCGTACATTTGAAGGAGCATCTCCAGGACTGTTCATGAAGCCTTCTATAATGATTACAATGATAAACATCACCTACCTTCGGGGTTTATCCATTCACGTGTTGAAAGGGGGGGTTCTCAGTCTCACGCAGTACTTCTATATAGAACATACAGAAACCTTCCAGTTCCTGGGTCCTGCTAACCAACTCTGATCTAAGGCTCATTTTCCAAAAGGAGCACTGCCCAGCCGTGACGAATTCAGATCAAGTGAAGAGTAGGGCTTAAAATGTCCTTGATAAATAAGTACTGAAACGACTGAGAATGTTTTCCTGAACAAGAACGACCTCATCTGAAAGTGTTAGCGTGCCAACCACATGGGACCAAGTTATCAGAGAAAAACAACTGCTCTGCTGTTTGGTTAACTGATACAGACACGTAAAGTAAAACACTGTATAATGAGATATGAATGAAAGGAAATTATCCCTAGGTAAGAAAGGACCCAGTACTTGCTTTTCTCCTTTGTAATCTCTCTCCTCACCTAGGAAAAAAGCATTTAATTGAAAGTTTAAAATATTATTTCTAGGCCTACTACAATCAGAATCTCCAGAGACTGAACCCCCCAAGTGTGGCAGACAGGACTTACTAACTACCTAAAACCACTGCTCAGGCATGCCGGTGGGGCCCTCCTCCACCCCAAGGGGTAAATCACAACTGGGCTAAATCAATCTCTCTAACACCATTCCTCTCTGCCGGCTGGTGGTTCAGAGCTGAGCGTAATTCACTCTGTCCAATGAAGTTTGTGAGCAAGGCTATTGGAGGCCACTGGGTAAGACTCCTAATAAAAAGACAGGGAAGCAAGAGAACCCTCTCCTCTTTGTGCCTTTAAATTGTGTGTGTGTGTGTGTGTGTGTGTGGAAATGGAGCTGTGGAGGGGCACTATGTTTCTTGGAACTCTAGCAGCCATCATTCACCCATGAAGAAAAAGGCAAGATTGGCTCATAGAAAGTGACCTAGAGCCTGATATCACTGGGGACCGAACAAACCCTGGACGCGCTTACCTTCAGACATCTTGTTGTGTGGGAAAAATTAAACCTGTATTTTTGAAAGTAATTTTGGCCAAATATCCTGTTACTTGCAGCCAAAAGCACCCTAACCAATCCAACAGGTGATTCTGACGCAGAGCCAGCTCTGAGAAGTTCTGATGAGGAGCAGTGATGAGGGACCTTTGGCTCACACATATCTATCTCCCTAGCTTCTTGACATGGTGCAAAATCTTCAGAGGACACACAACCAGAACACTGCCTTTGTATTGATATATCTCAACAAATAAACCGAAAATAACAATTTTAGTAGCTAAAGACCAATACCAAGGTTTTTAGGACCACCCTTTTAGTCAATAGAGATCATATACATTGTAAAGTTGTATATTTTCCCTCCCCATCCCTGAAGTTCATTTGTAATATTTGAATATCGAATTAAAAAAAATTGGGCTTATAAACATGTGATTGTTTTCTAAATTTCTACCCATGAAACAAACAAAACAGTAACACAACACCACTACCATCCCTGCCTGCACTTCCTTTTTGCTCTCTCTACTTGGTAAAATTCTATCAGTCATTCAACATTTAACTTACAAGTCACCTTGTCAATTAGTATTTCCTAACTCCACATAGACTAGCTCTGTCCCTCTTTCTTCTCTCTGAGGACTCACTCACTTATTTGACAAACATCTATTAAGCTCTTGCTATGTTCTAGTCCTTGTGCTGGGGATTCAAAAGTAAACAGTCTGACATAGTTCCTCTACTCAGAGGTTAAAACCTAATCAGAGAATGACAGATCATTCCTTAAGCAACCATAATAGAATGTAGTAAGTTTCAATTTGGGGCACATAAGACAGCAACCCCATCACTTCAAAATCAGTGACGTTCATCAGACTTTCACTGGATAAGATACCAAGATGACTGAGATGCAGTCTCTATTCTTTAAGGGAGGCACAGAGACTGATATGTGTTCATCAAACCAGTTTCCCCTGCTGCCTGCGCACACAGGTATTTGACATTTCCTAGCCTCTCTTGCAAGTCAGTGTGGCATGTTACTGAGCTCTGGCCACAGGACGTGGGCATGAACAATGTCTGCTACTTCTACTCTTCACTTGTAAGAAACCTCTCATGCAGTCTTCCACATACCCTCTCTTTTCCTGTCCATTGCCTGGAAACTAAGGACTCGACGGTCTTAGGGGATGGCACAGCCATAATATAAAAAGAGTGTGGGTTCCTGAATCACTGAGTAGAAGGCCACTAGCTGAACACCTGATTGAACTTTCCATGAGGGAGAAATAAGCTGCCTCTGTGTTGTTACTGAGATTTTGAGTTTATCTGTTATAGCAGCTAGTGTTACCTCAAGGTAATTTAATTGTGATGTGAGAAGTACAGTCACATAGTTAAATGGAGAAAGGAGGTATTGCCTACTTGGCTGGGGTCAAGCCTTGAAAGAGGACCCACTCTTGTGAAGAAAATAAAGACCAGTACAGGCAGAGAAACCACAGGATTAAAGGATGAGAGGTGAAAGAGAATGTGTCTGTAGGGAACTCTGTGTATATCTGCATCAACTACACCATAAACGGCAAGATGCGGAGTGGTTAGAGGACAATGGGATTAATCCTTACTGTAAATCCTGTGTCACTGCCTCCTAGTTGGGCCATTTGGGGCAAGTTACTTAACCAGTACAGATAAGTTTCTTCATCAGTAAAATGGTGAAAATGCCTATGTCACAGAAAATCTTAAAAAAGTACTAAGTACATCATGCAGTCCCAAAATAGTCCCCTCAATGCTTTCTCCTCCTTTTATAGGATTTTCCCTGAGAAGAAAGCATACATGTGCTGAAGGGACACTGGTAAATTCAAACCTTTCAGTCCTTCATGTAAAGCACAGAAAAATAAAGGAATGGATTTCGAAAAAGGCAAAGAGCTTTTATGATATCTACAAGATATCTTTAATAACTTTATAAAGCTGTTAAAAACTCTTTAGAACTTATCATAATTGTGCTTTCTTTAACATGCAGGATACATGACTCTAAAAACACTGAGAACACCACCGCCTCACACAAGTGTATATACAGGCAGCTCCATTCCCCACATACTGTGTTCCTAGGCTTTGTGTGCAAAAGATGTAAATCCTTTCCCCTAGAGGAAACATCTGTTCTATCATTGGGGTCTGTGAGCAGCCTATCAATTATCAATAGGACTAGGAAACAGTTGGGCATGAACCAGATACTCAACAATTTCTTGTTACAGAATACATTCTGTAAATGTTTTAAATGAAGAAGGCGTTTACATTATATTTGTACAGCAAGAGATGTCAGAGATAATCTAGTCTATGCGTAACAAACTCAAATACCTTCAGGGATAAACTCAATGTGGGGTCTGCAGCACCCGGTGAGGGCACAGCCCAGCTGAAGGCATCAGATCACTGCAGACCCCTGGGCCTCATCTCATGTCTTCACTTCCCATCAAAAGAAACTGAAGAGATTAGGTTTAGATGACTCTTGGAGGCTACAGAGCAAACATATTAATGAGTCAGCGCAGAAAATAGAAACCACTCCAGGTATTTTAAGCAGAAAGAGATTCTACAGGGAATTGAGTGAACTGTTGAAAGGGCTAGAGAGCAGGGTCTACGCTGGGCCTCCAGGAAGGACTTCTAGAACACTAGTAACTGAACCACTGGGGAATGTACTATTTTTGCCTCAATCAGGAGACCCCACAGGGACTACAGCGTTCAAGAACAACACTGTAGCTGAGACCCAGAGAGGCTGGGATCTGGAAGCTGCCTGGACAGAGAACACAGAAGATGTTTCCCACCTCCCTCAACCACCTCCGGACAGCCAGAGAGCTGGTGCTTCAACACGACAACGCTGACCTGGCTGTCCCTGCTGCTGTAAGGCCCTCCCAACACCCACAGTTCTGGAGACTGGACACTCGCATCTCCTGCACCGTCCTTGTCAACAGAAATTCGCCAAAAATAGCAGGGAGATGCCTCTGCCTCATCCCTGCCTTCGAAATCTCAGGCAAGTCATCTACTTGCCAGACGCTAATTTTACATCCAGAACTCTACCTGCGAGGGAGTCTAGGAAATACTTTAGCTTTCCAGTTTCGCCTGTACAAAGAGGCATACAAGAAGCAAGCAGGAATGGATGTGAGGGCCAAACTTCCACATCCAGGATAGCAACTTTTGGTGTAGGCCCCAGGGCTCAGACCTACATCATCGACCTTTTCCCACTAATTCTACAATGCCTTCTAGGGAAATCCTAAAAAAAGGAAAAAATTAAAAAATAAAAATACAGGCAAAATATGCTGGAAAATATATTATGCGATTCAGTCACTTTGCTCACATCATTAGCATACCATGAATCCACTACCTAATTTTTTGTTAGGTATATTCTGATCCATTGGATTTTGAGTTACTGAATGGCAGAAACTTTATTTAATTCATATTTGTATCTCCTGTCCCCATGCCTGCGTGGCCCAGAGAAGACACACGGGTACTTGCTGAATTGAAACGTTACATTCTTGACTTGGAGAGAAACAGTAAACTAGAATTTCACGAGAGCACTTTGTAGCAGCAATAACTTCAGGCGGAGGCCCCATTAGAGAGATGGAGTGGGGTTGAAAAGGGCTTTTAGTCTTTCAGTGGAAACAGAGGTTGACTTGTCTCAGTAGGGTATCTGCCTCTCTCTATCCACTCATGTTATCCATTTCTTGACCGGAGGCTAAAGGAAATGTGGCTTCCTGCTGTTAATCTTCTAGGGCAACAAGTACACCAGCTTCTAGGGTGAGATAACAGGCTGCTGCCTGGGAAGTACAGTCACTTGACATGTTGATAGTTCTGAGAAATGCGTTCTCGGGCAATTTTGTTGTGCAAGCATCAGAGTGTACTGAAGCGGAACAAAATGTGTGACCCCAAAATGTGTTCTTTCAACATGAACATTATTTTAGGATTATTTGTAAGAAAAAAAAGACTCAGAGGTTTTTCTTGTTACCTTCACTTTAAGCGCCTAAAAGTGATACAAAAACCTGTCTCAGGAAGCGAGCTATGTCACCTTGGTGTGACAAGAACGAGGCAGTAGAGCGGGAGGAGCCTAGAAAAGCCTGTTTGCTGGGCTCCCCTCTGTCTTCTGTTTCTGCGTGGCCAAACACTTGTTTTCCAAATGTTTGCTCCTTTTCTCCTACCTGTGAACTGCCTTCCTACCCTCTGAAGCCCCTGGCTCTCCCCACCCCCAACATCTTTTGTCTTCAGCTGAGGATGGCATTTAAGGCGAGGGCCTCGGCCATTTTGGCAAGTTACTTGTTTTCCTGGGTTTCTCTCGTGTACACACGCTATTAGGCTTTCCTTCTCCCGTTAGAGTCTCTCGTGGCGATCTGATCATAGAGCGGCCAGAAGAGCCGGAAGGCAGAGGAGCATCTCTCCGCGCCCCGCAGCGCGCACGCAGCCCCGGCGGCAGAGCCCGCACCGCCGGCTGCAGGGCCGCTGACGCCCCCGCGGGAGGCCCGGGCAGCACGGCCGCCCCCAACTCGACAGTGGTGCCGGCTCCAGCGGCGGCGTCTGGGCGCAGCGGCACCTCGGCCCACAGGAGCCACACCCTCCGGTTGTTTTAAGAACTAAAATAAACGAGAGAAACCCACGGCAGCAACAACTAACAAGTGAGCGCGCACACAGCCACGCACCCCAGGGCCGCGCCCGCCTCCGCGCCCCCGGCCCGCAAGCCCTGAGGCCCCGCCGGTTCCGCTTACCCTGGCGTCTCGGGGGCCCAGCTCGCGGCCCGCGGGGGGCCCGGCTGCGCCGCGGCTCAGGGACGGGCGGGCCCGCGGGGGACCCGGCTGCGCCGCGGCCCAGGGACGGCCGGGCGGGCGCCCGCACGCATCGCCCCAGGCGGCGCCCCGCCCTCTCGGCGCGGGAGACCCGGGCGGGCCCGCGGCCTCCACGGGTCCGGGGCTCGGCGGCGCGGCGCTGGCGGCCTTAGGCGCTGTGCGGGCGGGGAGCCGGCGGGAAGGGTCGGGCGAGGCCGCGCGGGGAGGGCGGGCCGGCAGCCCGCGGCGGGGAGCCCGGTTCCCGGGCCGGGCCGTCGCGCGCTCCGGGCGCACCGCGGCGCGTCTTCTCCAAGGCGCCGCGAGAACAGGACCCTTGCAGCGAGCGGCGTGGCGGGCGGCTCGTCCCCTCGGCCGCGTGTTGGCTCGAGCCTCCCGCTGGCCCGCGTGGATGCTGCGGTGCCGGCGGCAGCCCGCGTCCCTCCCCTCCCCTCCCCTCCCTTCTGCTTCAGGTCTGCCTTCCCTGATCGACCCCGCCACCCGAGTGTGAGCCTGGGCGCGCGCCCCTTCCGGGGCATTTCCATGTCCTTCAGAAATAAAGAATTTCTTACCTGTTTTTTACTCCTTTAAGCAACTGCCAGTTTTAATCACCGCTGTTCAGGCGAGACAGACAGTGTCCAGGACCGTCCCCAGCAGACAGGAGCCGCTCCTCCTCGTCTCTCAGGTGCTCCTTTGTGGACAGGATGGAGGAACCCAAGTCCCGTCCCATGACCTGGCTCAGGCCGTCTACAATGGTTATTTTCCTACACTGACTCTTCCTCCCTAAAGCTTGAAAGGCTTCTGGTGACATCCAGCTTCCTCTTACCACAGGAGTGAAATGTATTTTTCCTTTTCTTTCAGTCATATGCTCCTCATTGATCCATCAACCTGATTAATTAACCTTACTTTAGAGAACATGAACTTTTGGGCTCCAGTTTACTTTTATTGTTGACACTGTTTTATAGTTCACAGTTAGCTCTGAGAGAACTGACCCTGAGGGTCATGTGTTAATGTTAGAATCCACTGCAATTATTATAACAAAATGTTATCCTTTCATTGTCCATTAAAAATTTCCTTGTTAATATTAATTAACATTCTAAGAGAAAAGACTGCTCATTTATTATCTATATGTGCATCATACCATTTGGTCTTTTGAGGTAGCTACAAATAAAAAACAAACACAAAACGCTAAAACTAAAAGAACAAGAAAAAACTTCCTAGTACTCTCTCATACATGAATTTACTTGAACTTTTTCTTGGAACTTTTATTTTCTTTAGTTTTGTTTCCTGTTATATGATTCATTTATATTTATTTATCCAGAGACTATTTCTAAGTTTTATATCCTCCTGTCTGTTATCCTGGAATTTGGTGAAGAAATCTATACTTAATCTAAAAAATATCCCTCAAACTGATGATACTGCTGATGCAGATCAAGGCTGCCCGCTGGAGAGAAGCCCAAGGCGTCCTGGCCTACATACCCATCTACATCATCCTCCGGGAAGCACAGGACATCCTGACCTCATTGATCTGATTCTTACCCAAAGTTCTAGGACCACCCAATAACCAGAGCCACCTGCAAAGACACCATTTTAACATTTTTTTCATGATCTTTCCTTTGTCTTGTAAAGAAATAACTCACATACCTATGCCTTATAAATTTAGCCCTACCGTCAACCCATTGCAGCCCTTCACCTCCCCTGGGTCCTGTCCCCATGCTGCAGCTCTTCACCGCCCCTGGGTCCTGTCCCCATGCCTGCAGCTCTTCACTGTCCATGGGTCCTGTCCCCATGCTACTCCATGCTATTCTCTTAATAAAAGAGCACTACTGCCAGACCTCGAGAGTCCAAGAAATCTTTCTTTTGACTCCTCGGCTCGCCAAGACTGCATCACTGCGTTAGTTAACTATTATGTTTCTTAGGCTCATGTCAAATGTCATTGTTTATTTTAATAAAGATCTTTTAGTTAGACTAAGAAAATAGTACTTAATTACAAGTGATAACATCCATTAAGTATAAACACCTGATGATTATTTTTATTTTATATAACAGACCAACATATAGTTCTGAATAGTCTATAGTTCTTTTAACATAAGTTAGTGAAGCCAAACTCCTTCCTACCTTTGCTGTTCATTTATAACGGTGTAAAAATTTTAAATTAGTATCCACATACAGACCAATGCAGACCTGAACAAAAACATCTGAATATTGGGAAATAGAAATGAATACACTTTTCTTTTAAAAAACTTACTTTTTTCCTTCATATTTTAATTTTATATGCTTACAAATTGAGGCTTATTTTAAAAACTATTCTTTTGCTGTGATGTTATTAAGCTACAATGATTTCAAAAGAGATTAATATATTTAAAGAATCAAATTCTTGTGAACAATGACATCCTTAAAAAGGGCTTGTTTTCATTAATATTCCATTAATACGAAAGAGATGATGAGTGAGTTTTCTTCATAGCCGGGTTTACAGTGTATAGGAAGGGCCTGCCTTCCCAGCAAGGAGATCCTGAATCACAAGCTCCAGCCTCCATCAATGATGACAGGATTACCTGTGATGTAGGCAGACTGTAGTGATAAACACAAGGAGACCCAACAATTAGCCAGGTTTAACACAGGTTGTGTTTCTTCAATTTTTGTATGACTGAGATAACTAAACAATTTACTCTCCTGGTAACAGGAAACTTCACTTAACAAACAGAATTTAGGAAAATTAGAATTAAGTTTCGGGTGATTTAAAACTTCTGAGTGTTCTTGTGATCCAGAGCTAAGTGGCCTCTAGCTGGTGTTTGAGCATGTATCACATTCTACGCAGGGGCTATTAGGTATTTGGTCTCAGAATCAGAAAATTAAGCAGTTTGGTGATATATACCCATTCTCCAAATTAGGATAAAGTCGAGGCTAAAATAGTACACTTTAATTTTGAGACTCAGAACTATTCTAAACTAGCTGAGTTTTATGCCACTAATAAACTTTTGAACATAATCAAGTGTGTCAGTCATAAAGTGGTGGTGTCAATTTACAAATAGAATTGTTTTAAAAGATGGTGTATATTTAGTTGGTCAACATACACAGGTAATTCCACGAACTGGAGCATGCTAAATGTGTTTTTAAAATTTATGTGAATACTAATAATTATCTATTGAACTACAAAAAAATATTCTATACTAACTTCAGACATCTAAATCTGTGTAAAACTAAAGGAGTTAAAAATATTACTGTTTTTTCCCCACAGAATTTTTCATTTTCTAAATAATTCAAGGTGAAGTGATCCTTGTGGTAGAGGTTTAACAGTCTTTTAACTTAAACATGGATAATAAAGACTCTAATTTGTGTTCTTAGTTTTAAACTCATCTAAAGCCTGAGACAATGGAAGAGGCAAGAAGGAAAGACATCATAATAGAAGAACAGAAATTTTTTTTTTTTAGGAAGAGTAGCCCTGTGCTAAGATCTACTGCCAATCGTCCTCTTTTTTTTTTTTTTTTTTTGCTGAGGAAGACTGGCCCTGAGCTAACATCCATGCCCATCTTCTTCTACTTTATATGTGGGATGCCTGCCATAGCATGGCTTGACAAGCGGTGCATAGGTCCACACCTGGGATCCAAACCAGTGAACCCCTAGCCACCAAAGTGCAGACTGCAAACTTAACTGCTGCGCCACCAGGCTGGCCCCAAGTTCAATATATGAAAACGGATCATATAAAGCAGATAAATCAGTTTATCAAGAAACAACCCCAATTCCCTCAAGTTTTTTTAAAAAGGCAAGTTCTCTGTTTTATATATGGACTCCTCTGGTCTCCTCTAAAAGGCCAATGGTCCTTTTGTTGCACATTTCAAGCCAGAACATTTCTAAATATTTGGTAACTTAAGTTCTGGCTAAACAAGGACAATTTAGCTTATCAGCAGTACCTCAAAATCAAGTGAGCTCTTCTGAAGATATAGATTCAGAGAAATCACAAAAGCCAATGTATGCTCCATTAATCAAATGCCTAGCAATTTCCCCAGCTATTAATTAACAGCTGTTGTAATAGTTCTGACAAGTAGTAACTGCTCTGTCACTAAAACATTTCAACCCTTCTATCTGCCACATTCATCAACCACCTCATGTGCACCAAATCACTGTAAAGAGGAGCTAAGTGGCCAGTGACACACCTCTCTCCTGCCTGCTCCCTTTTCCTTCTTTCTGCTCACACGTTAGTTTCCAGGGCATGTAACATTTCAAGACATAACATAGGGGGATATTCTTGTGCTCTATTCCTTATAAATGTAGTTTCTGCCTTCACAGTTGTAAGCCATTTAAAAATATACAATAGCCATTAAGGAAGAAACTGGGGGGCTGGCCCAGTGGCGCAGTGGTTAAGTTCGCACATTCCGCTTCTCAGTGGCCCGGGATTCGCTGGTTTGAATCCTGGGTGTGGACATGGTACCGCTTGGCATGCCATGCTGTGGCAGGTGTCCCACATATATAAAGTAGAGGAAGATGGGCACGGATGTTAGCTCAGGGCCAGGCTTCCTCAGCAAAAAACAGAAGGACTGGCAGTAGTTAGCTCAGGGCTAATCTTCCTCAAAAAAAAAAAAAAAGGAAGAAACTGGTTACTAAATAGATGCAAAGTGGAAAGAGACAGAATTAGGAATTTCCATATATGATGACAAACAGTAAAAATTCATAGGAAAAGAGTCAGTGGGATTCTTCTAAATAAGTTTCCAGTAAAACTAAGAACACCAGATGCCAATTCTGTGTCTCCTGGACACAATTATATCTGGTTAACTCTCTCCCCATTTCACCTGAAGCTCTCATGATTTTGGAGGTTCGTTTGATTTACACTTAATCAAGGCTTCCCCAACTGTAATTTTTGAAAGTAACTGTTTCTCATAAAATTGAGTGATTTAATTTTTTTCCATCCTCCATTTTATTTGCTACAAGATTTGGTGACATATAAACTTGAATGAGGAAGAGTTAGTGGCTCAGATCAAAGTGGTCTTTCTTTGAGCAAATTAAATCAGAACTTATCCCTACCTCGTAAATGCAGCAACTTAACGATCATATGCTGTAACTCTGTAAAATGACATTACTTGATGAGCAAAAATAGCGGGCCAATGTGATTGAGAATAATGACCTCCCTGGGAAGAATAGCGCTTACTTCATCAGAAGCCAGGTACACGCAGAGCAGGGCTATTTCTTCTGCGGTTGCAAATCTTCCCGTCCTCTGTCTCTTCAGGAAGTCGCTCCGTGCCTGTGACCAGACACCACACCAGACATCAGTGGTGTGAGCTAAAGTATGAACTCACTGGCAGCTCCTTCAGGAGGCAAAGCAAGAGAGATCTACAGAGGCCACTGGCCTGCTGCCTCGATTATTCACGCATGATACATGAGAGTATCATTAATATTATTAACTGTGGGCCACGCAGGACTATGGTGACTCCTACGCTGCTCAAACTATTTGTGTTATACTAAAACCTACAGACACTGTGACAGATCAGGAAGTTAATCTTAAAGTAGAGGGTTTTTAAATTTTTCTGAAAATGTGGTGAAATATACATAATATAAAATTTATCATCTTAACCATTTTTAAGTGTACAGTTCAGTAGCATGAAGTGCATTCACACTGTTGTGCAACCAATCTCCAGAAGTCTCTTCATCTTGCAAAGCTGAAACTCTATGCCTACTAAACACTAACTCCCCAGGCCCCTCCCCCAGGCCCGGCTACTACCCTTCTACTTTCTGTCTCTATGCATTTGTCTACTCTGCGTAAGGAAGAGGGCATTTTTTTTAACTAAAAGATTTAAACACATTTAAAATAGGAGACATACCTCTTCAGGGTTTGGTCTGGCTTGTATTCTTTCTTGCAGAGATGGGGTATCAACGGTTCCTAAATCAAAGGGTGACATTCAGCTTGGTTACTTACTTAGACTGAAAAAGAAATTGGCAACTCAACTTTAAACTTCCTTTCCGTAGGATACAGGTACCAGAGAAATCCTGTCCATAACTTGGAACAGCAATTTCACCTCTTCTGCCTGCCCTTTTATTTCAACAGCATTTCCATGATTTTTAAAAGCACAGACTACAATTCACTATGACACTAGGCAGGGACTCTGAGTGAAACACCAGCATTTTAGTCGCATTACACTGACATGATACTTTATGGACTGTATGCAGTTTTACAGGTATTATCTCAGTAATCCTCACAACAACCCTGAGGGCTAGGTAATATCACACAATTCTTTACCAGTACAAGGACCCACATTGTCTCAATGATCTCAAAACCATTCTTTGCTGTCACGTTCACTCTGAATCCTCAGGGACAGCTCCATGCTTGTCACAGTCCTTGGTTCTAAATTTTCCTCATTATCTTGCCAGTTTTCATTGGCTTCAAATTCCTATTTTAACATTGTTTCATGTTTTTCATTGAAAAATATAATTTACAATATTTTACTTAAAAAAAGAAAAATAAGAATGACACTAAAATTTTTACAACCCCACTTAGTTCACCTTCCTACAGAGCAAGTTCCCCAGACTTTTTTTGTTAACGTATGTAACCTGTAAATTCTCAGGAAGCCTCTTTCTGACTGACAGTACTCCAGGAGGCCACACGGTCTTCCTACGGTCACGGAAAATGATCTGCAGTCATCCTTCAGGTCCATCTTTAGAGCGGGCTCCTCACAGCACTGCAGATTTGAGGTCTGCTCAGAAATAATTCCTTAATTTTATGACCATTTGCCATTTCTCTGGAGAGGCTGGGAAGCTTCAAAATTTGCACTTTCTGACACTTTTCTGTCTAAGAACCCTTTCTTTAGCTTCTTTCTCCTCTCACATTTTACTCGGAGGGGCGGCACTCTCCCCACTCTGGGAGGAAATTGCCTTCGCTACATTGCCTGGTTCATTAGAAACATTTTATACCTTCCATGTCACTGCAGCCAATAGTGCTGATAAAATTTCTGAAACCACATAACAAAGACCCCCTTGTATCCAGTTTCAGACAACATTTTTTTTTTTAAAGATTTTATTTTTTTCCTTTTTCTCCCCAAAGCCCCCCGGTACATAGTTGTATATTCTTCGTTGTGGGTCCTTCTAGTTGTGGTATGTGGGACGCTGCCTCAGCGTGGTCTGATGAGCAGTGCCATGTCCGTGCCCAGGATTCGAACCAACGAAACACTGGGCCGCCTGCAGCGGAGCTCGCGAACTTAACCACTCGGCCACGGGGCCAGCCCCTCAGACAACATTTTGCTTACTTCTCTCATCAACAGCCTCCTTAAAGTCCAAAATTTCACCAGCAGTGTGCTCAAGATGCCTTGAGCTTCTCTAACACTCTCCTCAAAATCCTTACAGCTTCTACAGCTTCCTCCCACTGAGGAAAATGAGCGTCACATCTTACATGTGGCCAGTATGAATGGCCATTAAATGAGAGCTGTGGATCAAGCCTATGCCTTCTGCTTCATTCCACTGTCACCTGACTCTGCTGTGTCCATGGCACAGGCTGACACACCATGCTACTGTCTACCCAAGTCGTGCTGACCAGCTGTGACTCTACAGCCATCAGCACCATCCCACACACACTCATTCCCCATCATGTTTCCTTCTGGGACTGGCTCAGTGAGTCACAGCTAGTTCCTTGTCCCAGAGAATTTGATAACATATTTTCCAATCTTCTGAAAAGGCTAGCTGCTAAAACAATCACATTTTCCAAATCATTTTGCCATTTATTCCACCGGGTAAATGGTACCAAGAACAGATAGGCTCAGGTATCACCAGTTTGTATGTTAAAACCAAGTGAAACTGTCTCTTCTGTATCCTCCTGTTTCTTAGTGCTACCGATGTTTACCTTTTTAGTCCAAGAAAAATTATACACAACACCTCCATAAGGGGAATGCTGTAGCTTGAAAGTGACAAGAAATTTTCACATATTGAGGTATATGGGGTAGCTATTTTGGTTTAAAACTGATTTGGCTTGAACTAAAGACACCTGACTTATAGCCTATCAAACATCTGCCTTAACCATTAAAGAGGGCATTATGCATTATCTCAAAGTAAAAGAAGGCACTCTTTGAAGATAAGGATGCACACTTCCCCTCCTGTGCCCACCACTATCAGAACTCTTTAAAGATAAGTTCCCCTTCCTGACATCAGGGTCATGTTGACCTGCTTGCTAATTTGCAACTGAGTATCTCTCTGAAACTTTGATGAATATGTATCCTGGGTGTGTTTTATGGATGTTCTGTGTTCTAAAAAGGTATAAAACTGTACTGAAAACCATGCCTCTCTGGAACGCTTTCTTCCTTTGTAGAGACTGCCTGATTCAAGTAAAACGCACCTTATCTTTCTTATCTATAAAATGGTTATTGGTTATTCTGTGTCAACAAAAGGTATATAGTCGTCTTCCCTCTTTAATAAATCAGTGGTTTTCAACCTGAGGGGAGACCAGGCTGGATTACATCAGAATCTCCTGTGGGGCTGTCCAGCCTATTCCCCGTCAACTCCCCCCCAGATCCTAGCATACCCTCCAGGTCGTGAAAGGTCCCACAGGGAACTGCAATGCTTCCCCTCCTCAATCCCCACACCAGCTGTGAACTACTGAGAAAAACCTGGATCCTGGATGTTCATTTCATTTCTTTCCAGAGAGGAAGTTAGTAATTCTTCTTAGGTAGCCTATATTCATTTTGGTCAGTGGAACCAGGTGAAAGGGCATATCTAATTAATAGACACACCTACAGATATTAAGAAAATGAGAAGTCATTCCTAAGAAATAGGTTATTGAATGCTTTAGTTTGGACACATTGAATGTCCTTGCTACTAATAAGTTCTGCTTTTCTCCTTTCTTTTATGAGCGGTCAGCACATTTGGGTGAAGAGCCAAACAGTAAATATTCTTGGTGTTAAGAACCATTTGTTTTCAACTCTGCTGTTGTAGGATGAAAGCAGTCATTGCCAATACAAGAAGCAAACTGGGTGTGGATGTGTTCCAATAAAACTATATTTACAAAATAGGCGGTGGGCTGGATTTGGCCTGCAGGCCATAGTTTGCTGACTCACTTTGTATAGCATCAAGGAAGGTATTAATCCCTCCTTTTTATCCCTGGGCCAACCCAGGTGATTTCCACGGCAGAGCCCCTGTGTTCTGGGAGGCTCCTCTTACTTTCTTCCGCTGTCCTGTGAGCATGGGCTACTTTTCATCTTCCCCCCGACACAGTCATCCCTGGTCTGCTTCCAAAACAGTAAGCCCTGGTGACTCATGTCTCTTAACCCAGTGGTTTAGAATTGCCGCCACGTGCATGAGCAGCATGTAAACTGTTTGCCTCAGTGGCTTATTCCTGATGACTTAGGATCTCTCTCCCAACTGACTGTTAGACTGTTACCTTAACAGGATGGGACTCTTTCCCTTTTGAACTTGTCCCAATGACAGGCCACAGTAACAGGTAGTAAACAAGCTTATGGAGATCTCTCTCACAGTGGCAAGTGGGATGTCACAAAGGACAATTTCATAGCCCTGTGGAGCCTAACTCACCTGGACACACACAGTTGCACCTGATCCCCTGCTGGATGAAGTCTGCAGCCACGGACTTTGTGAGGCCAATCACGGCTGCCTTGGTTGTGCTGTAGACACATCTGTTCACAACTCCTGAGGATGAAGAGAAGGTTCGACAAGTGAAGGAATGAAAAACACAGTCTCCTCTAGAAAGGGAACACAAATTAGTGTCCCCAGTAACCAGTGTCATGCTTCCTCTCACCCCACTGTTTTTTAAAAATTGATATCAGGTTTTCTCCCTTAATAGGGTGAGTTTCTGAATTTAGGAAAATAGTATCATTATCGGCACAACTCAACTGAGACTCAGGTGTTGAGATGCTGCACTTAAATGACAAGTGGTTTTAGTTTTTCATCATCAGCTGGGAGAAACCTTAGGCAGATTCCAAAAGAAAATTAGGAGTGACATCGGCATCATGGTGGAGTGAGCTGTTCCCTTTGTCTCTCCCTCTTCGAACTACAACTAAATGGTCATTCATTGATCAGCAGAAGATACCCACACAGCACCTCAGGATGCCTGAGAGACCTGCGCAGCTATACATTTGAAGGGGGATGGACTACCCCTGGAGAGGTGGTGGAGATAGGTGAGTACTCTTCTGGTCCCCCAGCAGACCTGTACACGCATGCAGCTGCTCTCCCAGCTGGAGGCCCATAGTACTGCTGCAGCCCCAAGGGTGGGAGCGTGCCTCGGCGTGACCACAGGAACAGGTGATGGCAGCCCTGAGCCCCCGCACGATCACTTTCTCGTCTGGTGGGAGAGCCCAGAGCCACTGCAGTCCCAGGGAATGGCTAGGCTCAGACCCAGTGGGGAGGCCCTGCCCACAAAGCACTAATGGCTGGTGTGACCTAGGAGCAGATGGCAGTGGAGCTGTGCACCCAGGCAAACAAATTCCCAGCTGCCTTGAATGCCCATAGTACCACTGCGGCCCCAAGGGGTGGACTGCAACTCAGTGGGACTGTGGGAGCAGGCAGCAGCCCTGAGCTCCTGCATAATCGCTTTCTTGTCTGGTGGGAGAGCCCACAGGGCCTCTGCAGTCCCAACAAGTGGCCCAGGCTCGGACAAGCAGGGCTGACAGGGATCACGGTGGGCTCAGATTACACAGGTGCTGCCCCCTCTCCAGTGGTGGCAGGTGGAATGTATGACCAGATACTATCAGTATGCAAATGCACAAATCCACCCCATTGAATGGTATGAAGTATATTAATACTCCTGACCAGAAGGAAAAAGACAAATACTCAGAAAGCAATCCTGAAGGCACAGAAGTCTACAATCTAAATGACAGAGAATTCAAAATGGCCATCATAAAAAACTCAATAAGTTATGAGAACTCAGAAAGACCGTTCAATGAAATCAGGAACAAAATTAATGAACGGAGAGAATTCTTCACAAAAGAGATTGAAACTATAAAGAAAAAAACGATCAGAAATGTTGGAGATGAAAACACAATAAATGAGATAAAGAAAAATTTGGAGACCTTGAATGACAGAGCTGATATTACGGAGGATAAAATTAGCAATTTAGTGAACAGAAATACAGGTATTCCAGAGGGAGAAGAGAAGGAGAATGGAGCACAAAACTTGTTCAAAGAAATAATAGCTGAAAACTTCCCAACCCTGGGGAAAGAGCTGGAATTAGAAGTAAAAGAAGCTAAGAGAACTCCTAATTGCATCAATGTAAAAAGACTTTCTCCAAGGCATGGATTAGTAAAACTGGCAAAACTTAATGGCACGGAAAAAATACTAAGGACAGTAAAGCAGAAGAAAATCACCTACAAAGGAAACCCCACCAGGCTTTAATTGGATTTCTCAGCAGAAACCTTACAGGCTAGGAGAGACTGGAATGATATATTAAAAATTCTGAAAGACAAAAACTCTAAGCCAAGAATACTCTATCCAGCAAACATATCCTTCAGATATCATGGAGAAATAAAATCTTTCCCAGATAAACAAAAGCTCAGGGAGTTCATTGCCACAAGGCCCCCTACAAGATTTGATCAAGAAGGCCTTCATACCTGAAAAGAAGAAGAAAGGGTTTACACAGCCTTCAGCAAGGAGATAAACAGGCAGACAAAATCAGAAAACTGCAACTCTTTATCAGAACAGATTAGCATAACATTAAAGATGAAGGGAAGGAAAATATCAAGAATAAATATAGTCTCATCATTTTAACCACAAACTCACAACACAAAATGGAACAAGTTGTGACAACAATAATGCAGAAGGCGAAGGGGAAAGGGATGGAAACTGCTTAGTCAAAAGAGATAAGAGTCTATCAGAAATGGACTATCTCATCTATGAGATCTTGTACACAAAGTGCAGGTTAACCACTAAAAAAATCACAACTGAGACACAAATGATAAATAAGCAGAAAACTGAGAAAACCATCATAGAGAGCCAACAAACTGAATCATCCGTCTGAAATACACGGGATAAGAAAAAGGGAAATACAGAACAACTGGGAAACAAGTGATAAAATGGCAGCATTAAGCCCTCATATATCAGTAATCACTCTAAATGCAAATGGATTAAATTCCCCAATCAAAAGACATAGAATAGCTGGATGAATTAGAAAACAAGACCCAACAATATGCTGCCTCCAGGAAACACGTCTCAGTTCTAAAGACAAACAAGCTTAGAGTAAAAGGATGGAAGACAATACTCCAAACCAATGGCAAACAAAAGAAAGCAGGTGTTGCCATATTTACAGCAGACAAAGTAGACTTCAAGATAAAAAAGACAATGAGATGGGGCCAGCCTGGTGATGTAGTGGTTAAGTTCACGTGCTCTGATTTGGAGGCCTAGGGTTCATGGGTTCAGATCTTGGGCGTGGACCTACACATTGCCCATCAAGCCATGATGTGGTGGCATCCCATATACAAAAGAGGAAGACTGGCATGGACATTAGCTCAGGGCCAATCTTCCTCACCCAAAAAAAAAAAAAAGGCAATGGGAGACAAAGAAGGGCAGTATATAACAACAAAAGGGACACTCCACCAAAAGGATTTAACACATATGTGTATGTAACCCAGGAGCACCAAAGTACATAAAGCACCTATTAACTGACCTAAAAGGAGACATTAACAGCAACACAGTAATAGCAGGTGATGTTAACACCCCACTTTCATCAATGGATAGACCATCCAGAGAGAAGCTCAACAAGGAAATAGTGGAACTAAATGAATTACAGACCAGACAGACTTAATAGATATATATAGAACACTCCACCCAAAAGCCAGCAGAATACACATTCTTCTCAGGTGCACGTGGAACATTCTCAAAGAAGGACCACATGTTGGGAAATAAGGCAAGCCTCAATAAATTTAAGAAGATCGAAATCATATCAAGCATCTTTTCCAACCATAATACTATAAAACTAGAAATCAACTACAAGAAAAAAGCTGGGAAAGAGATAAACATGCAGAGACTAAACAACAACCTACTGAGCAACCAATGGATCATTGAAGAAATTAAAGGAGAAATCAAAAAACAACTGGAGACAAATAAAAATGAAAATACACAATACCAACTCACATGGAATGCAGCAAAAGTGGTCCTGAGAGGGAAATTCATGGCAATATAGGCCCACCTTAACCAATAAGAAAAATCTCAAATAAGCAATCAAATTACGCCTAACAGAATTAGAAAAAGAAGAACAAAAAAGGCCCAAAGTCAGCAAAAGTAGGGAAATAATAAAAATTAGAGCAGAAATAAATGAATTGAAACCAAAAAAACAGTAGACAGGATCAATGAAACTAAGACCTAGTTCTTTGAGAAGAAAAACAAAATTGACAAACCCTTGGCCAGACTCACTAATTTAAAAAAAAGAGAGAAGGCTCAAATAAAATTAGAAGTGAAAGAGGAGAAATTACAATGGATACCACAGAAATACAAAGAATTATAAGAGAATACTATGAAAAACCATATGCCAACAAATTGGACAATCTGGAAGAAATGGATAAATTCTTAGACTCATACAACCTCCCAAACTGAACCAAGAAGAAACAGAGAATCTGAATATACCAATCACAAGTAAAGAGATTGAAACAGTAATCAAAAGTCTTCCAAAAAATAAAAGTCCAGGACCAGATGGCTTCTCTGGAGAATTCTACCAAACACTCAAAGAAGATTTAATACCTATCCTTCTCAAACTATTCCAAAAAATTGAAGATGATGAAATACTTCCTAACACATTTTATGAGGCCAATATCACCCTGATCCCAAAGCCAGACAAAGACAACACAAAGAAGGAAAATTACAGGCCAATATTGCTGATGAACATAGACGAAGAATCCTCAACAAAACATTGGTAAACCAAATACAGCATCACATTAAAAGGATAATACAACATGATCAAGTGGGATTTATTCCAGGGATGCAGGGATGGTTCAACACCTGCAAATCAATCAATATGATACACATTAACAAAATGAGGAATAAAAACCACATGATCATCTCAAGAGATGCAGAGAAAGCATTTAACTAGAGCCAACATCCATTTATGATAAAAACTCTCAATAAAATGGGTAGTGAAGGAAAGTACCTCAACATAATAAAGGCCATATATGACAAACCCACAGCCAACATCATACTCAATGGGGAAAAACTGAAAGACATTCCTCTGAGAACAGGAACGAGACAATGGTGCCCACTCTCACCACTCTTATTCCACGTAGTCCTGGAGGTTTTGGCCAGAGCAATTAGGCAAGAGAAAGAAAGAAAAGGAATCCAAATTGGCAAGGAAGAAGTCAAACTCTTGCTGTTTTCAGATGATATGATTTTATATATATAAAACCCTAAAGAATCCATAGGAAAACTATTAGAAACAAGCAACAACTACAGCAAAGTTGCAGGGTACAAAGTCAGCTTACAAAAGTCAGTTGCATTTCTATACTCTAATAACAAACTAACAGAAAGAGAACTTAAGAATACAATCCCATATACAATCCCAACAAAAAGAATAAAATATCTAGGAATAAATTTAACCAAGGAGGTGAAAGACTTACACAATGAAAACTTTAAGACGTTAAATGAAAGAAATTGATGATGACATAAAGAAATGGAAAGATATTCCAGGCTCATGGACTGGAAGAATAAACATAGTTAAAACTTGCATACTACCTAAAGCAACCTACAGATTCAATGCAATCCCAATCAGAATCCCAATGATGTGGAAATAGAACAAAGAATCCTAAAATTTACATGGGGCAACAAAAGGCCCCGAATAGCCAAAACAATCTTGAGAAAAAAGAATGAAGCTGGACACATCACAATCCCTGACTTCAAAATATACTACAAAGCTGTAGTAATCAAAACAACATGGTACTGGTACAAGAACAAGCACACAGATCAATGGAACAGCACTGAAAGCCCAGAAATAAACCCACACATCTACGGACAGTTAATCTTCGACAAAGGAGGCAAGAACATACAATGGAGAACGGAAAGTCTCTTCAATAAATGGTGCTGGGAAAACTGGACAGAAATATGCAAAAGAATGAAGTTAGACCATTATCTTTTGCCACACACAAAAATTAACTCAAAACAGATTAAAGACTTGAAGCTAAGATGTGAAACCATAAAACTCCCAGAAGAAAATATAAGCAGTACACTCTTGGATATCAGTCTTAGCAGTATCTTTTCGAATACCATTTTTACTTGGACAAGGGAAACAAAAGAAAAAAATAAACAAATGGGACTTCATTGGACTAAAGAGCTTCTGCAAGGCAAAGGAAACCAGGAACAAAACAAAAAGACAACCCACCAACTGAGAGAAAATATTTGCAAATCATAAATCCAACAAGGTGTTAATTTCCAAAATAGACAAAGAACTCATACATCTCAACAACAAACAAGCTGATCCAAAAATGGGCAGAGGACACGAACAGACATTTTTCCAAAGAAGATATATAGATGGCCAACAGGCACATGAAAAGATGTTCAACATCACTAATTATTAGGGAAATGCAAATCAAAAATACAATGAGATATCACCTTTTACCTGTTAAAATGGCTATAATTACCAAGAGAAAAACCAAAAAATGTTGCAGAGGATGTGGAGAAAAGGGAAGCCTCATCCACTGCTGGTGGGAATGCAAACTGGTGTAGCCACCATGGAAAACAGTATGGAGATTCCTCAGAAAGTTAAAAATAGAAATAACCATACCACCCACCTATTCCACTACTGAGTATTTATCCAAAGATCATGAAAACATGAATGTGTAAAGATATATGCACCCCTATGTTCACTGCAGCATTATTCACAATAGCCAAGATGTGGAAGCAACCCAAGAGTCCACCGACTGATGAATGGATAAAGATGTGGTATATATACAACGGAATACTACTCAGCCATAAAAAAGACAAAATTGTCCCATTCACCACAACATGGATGGACCTGGAGGGTAATATGCTAAGCAAAATAGGCCAGATAGAGAAAGACAAACACCATATGATTTCACTCATATGTGGAAGAAAAACTAACACATGGACAAAGAAAACAGTTTAGTGGTTACCAGGGGGAAGGGGGTTAGGGTGTGGGCACAAGGGGTGAAGAGGCACCATTTATAAGGTGCACAGAGTTCATTGACCTCCCCACCTTCCAAGGATACTGGGCCTGGGCCCTACACAAAGGAATGTGTCTGGGCTCAGGGCCACTTCGGCCCTGACTCTAAGGCACAAGTTACAAAGAATGAGTCCTGTGTCATGTTCCTTGTCTGGGCTGGCCACCCTGACGGGCACCTGACAGGACTTTAGAAACATCCTATCCATGGGAACGAAAAAGATAGAAGCACCCCATCTGTGGGAACAAGAAGAAATAACTCAAAATATCCAAATGTCTAAAACCCTGAGTCAGAACCCAGAGAAACCTTAGGGTAAAAGGGAGTCACAGGCATAGAACAATTGGGAGTCTCACTGAGGAAAGGACACCTTGCCTCAGACCCGGACAATCGGCACTCCCACCCGCCGTACAAACTATTGGGACTTCCCCAGCTGATTGTGGTGTGGATGTTGTAAGTACCGATTTGTTGTTCTCCCTTATGCCCACTCCTTGTTCTGTTTCCCTTTATCCAAAACCTTTGATTGCTGAAACAACCAAATAGCCTTGGCGGTGCCTGTCATTCCTTGCCCTTTGCGGCTGCGGGCAACATATGGTGACTGAAAAATAATAATGCACAACTGAAACTTCACAGTGTTATAAACTATTATGACCTCAATAAAATAAAAAAGATAAAAAAAGAAAACTGGCGCAGTGGTTAAGTTTGCACGTTCTGCTTTGGCAGCCTGGGGTTCGCCGGTTTGGATCCCGGGTGCGGACACAGCACCGCTTATCAAGCCATGCTGTGGCAGGTGTCCCACATATAAAGTAGAGGAAGATGGACATGGATGTTAGCTCAGGGCCAGCTTTCCTCAGCAAAAAGAGGAGGATTGGCGGCAGATGTTAGCTGAGGGCTAATCTTCCTCAAAAAAAAAAAAAGAAAGAAAAGAAAAGAAAATTAGGGTAAAGCAAAGCAAAACAAAAGACCAAGAAGCTTAGGCATTTCTTTGCATTTCTCTCTCATGCAGGCTTAATGTGTGTATCCTCGCAAAGAGAAGGAATGTTCTCTCAGCAGTGGCTATTTCTTTTTTTGTTTTTTTTTTGTAACAGAGCTTTGTATGAAGTGCTGTGACAATACGGGAAGTAACTCTGCCTGTGGGCTTGGGGGGGTGCTTCACAAAGACAGTTGATCTGGGCCCTAAACGAGAAGTCAAGTTGAAGGGCCAGGATTGCAGTGCAAGATGGAGATAAGGGCACAGTCTGGCACACATGGATTTTCAAGTTTAAAATGAAATAGCTGGGGCCAGCCTGGTGGCTCAGTGGTTAAGTGCGCGTGTTCCGCTTTAGTGGAACTATCACATGGTGGAAGACGTGTGTTTGCCTGAGCCTCTCCCCGCTCCCCGTTTTGGACTGTGAACTCTCTGGGGGCAGGGGCACACAGTAGGTGTTCAATACATTTTTGATTAATCAAATGAATAAATGTTTCCTTCTCCCACTTTGATCTCCACTGCCATATCCATTAGAAGAACTAAACGGGAGAGCACAAAAAACAAACTTTCATTTAATGTCACTGGATCACATGTAAGGTGAAAGGACTGGTAGACAAGGAACTTAATACTAATTTTAAAAGAGCAGTTTTGAAGTTATGGGTAAGTTTTATCATATCTGCTATGCTTGTTTCCAAAACCCTTAGCTTGTGAAGATTATGAGTATGTTCATCACAACCCCCAGAGGAAAACAGACTTACCTTTGATGCTGGAAGCCACAGAGGACATGTTGATAATATTGCCAGATTTGTGAGCAAGCATCTGCCAAAATAAAACAAATAATAAAAAAAAAAATGCCACTCTGCAGGCTAAAAATACTACCTCTTTAAAAGATCTGCATTTACTCTGGGTTTGCAGAACCATCTTATTAGCTGTTAACATGAAGTACTATTAAGCAGTCTTAACAACCTCCTCATCACTGCTGGGAACTGATGGCAGAGTACACTCTCACTGGCAAGAACATCTCCCAGGGGGACTACCACCTTCCCTGTCACAAGAGTATCAGCAAGACCGAGGATGAACTCTAAGCCAGTGCAAATGAATGTTCATATTTACTGTGTTCCTGATGTTAGAAAACTCTTACTCCAGTGAACACATTATTTGATGAATACCTACAGTGGCTGGGTATTGTGTAGGTCCAGGAGATTCAAAGATAAGTGACACAGTCCCTGCCTATGGAGAGCTGCCAGTCTGACTGGGTGGCTGACATAATCAGCATCCAGAGACAGCATGGGCCTTCACAGAGAACAGGTGGTGGGTGGTAGGAAGGGGCCAATCCACTGTTGGACACTCAGAGGAGGGCTCCTAGGAGGAAATATGTGGGTCGATTTTTGAAAACTAGAGTATTAGTGTAACCGTGGGCCCTCCAGGACCAGTTCAACTGACCCCGTCTTACCAACAGAGTAATAAGAGTGGGTTTTCAGGAACTGAGAGTCCCCCCTTGTCCAGTTCAGGCCAGGTAAGACCACCATTCCATCAAGTGGGCCTGCGCAAATGCCTGTTAAGTAATCTTTTTGACATCAAAGGGCTGAAAACTCCACCCTCAGATCATGCCAACATCACCATTCTGTGAATATGCGTCCTATGAAGAGCCATGGAGCTGACTGCACTTGCACAGATCATCACTCACCTCATTTCTCACCTCCAAGTATCCGTCTCCACCCTTCAGACCACCCTGCCCTTCATCCCATAAATTTTGCCCCAAGTCCTTGATCAGGGAGACAGATCTGAGAGAATACGCCTCCTGTCTCTTTGCAGATCAAGCTAGCAATAAAGCTTTTTTCTTTCCCCAAATCTGATGCTGTAATTAATTGTTTTTTTTTCCACGTGCATTGGGTAGGAGAACCCCATTTTTGTGGAGTAACAGTCAGAAAAACAAAAGAGAAGCGTGTTTTAAGGAATGAGAACCATAGGTATAAAGGTTCTATTATGGAACTGGGGGGAAGGGATGGGTCTGGCTGGAAGGCAGGCCCTGGGAGGAAAGAGGCCTTAGAGGCCAACAGGGACTAAATTTAGGAATTTGGGATTTCCCCTGAAGATAAGGCAGGCCTTAGTGCAGAGGAGGAGCGGTATGTCTAGATCCGGGGATTACAGGTTCCTCTGGCAGCCTATGCTGGAGACGACTGGAAGCTGCAGTAGTGGTTCGGGAAAGGAGTGGTAAAAGCAGACACAGCAGGCAGAGCTCAGTCCATGGCCACATGCACTGATGGCAGCCTCCTGTCAAGGGCAGTGTTTCCTAAAAATACGTCCTGCAGGATTTCCCCACTCAATTGTGAACTTTGAGAGAGGAGGGTCTGGGGCTGTGTTGTCCTCCTAGACAAGGGGCACAGTAGGCGGTCAATACGTTTTGATGAATTAAGATCTCCTGAGGTGCTAGTTTAAAGTGCAGATTACTGGGCCCTGCCCCAGACCTAAAAGAATATATAATGAAACAGGCTGCTATGACTTAAAAAATGTTTTGTTTTCAATGAACTTACACTTTATTAATTATAACATATACGTATGTTTTCAAGATAATATTATGTACATGCAAGGGCATGGGTACTCATAAACGTTTTGGAGGAAGAAGCAAGAGGTTGAGAGAATGGGCCTAATGGGCACTAACTTTTCATGGAAGTCAGAGGCTGGGAGGATGACTATAGAGAACAAGGGGAGATGGTGGCCACGAGAGAGTGGGGAAGAGTTCAAATAACTGCCGGGAGGAAAAGGGAGAATATCAACTAGAGAACAGAGGAAGGAAAACCAGGATATACTCTATCATGAAAATCAAGTGAAGTTTCTAAAAGAGCAGAGTCTTGAGAGGCAGTGTAAAGGGTCTAGAGAAAAAAGTCACTTCCGTTGGGGTGAGTTTCTCCAGTAGCTTTCAGACAGAGGCAGGAATGGAGACGGTGAATGATCGAATGGATCAGGGATGAGGCTGCCAAGATTATACATCTCTTTATGGTCATCTTCCTACTTTCCGTTTTGATACTTAGCTACCAATCATACTAAAAGCAGAGAGTCTGAAACCAGCCTATGGCATGGTGCTGGAGACAGCGAAGGACACCGGGAGAGGCTGAGGTGACCCACCAAGTCAAGGAAGATGGAGGGGAGAATATATTTAACTCAACTTGTGTGTCTATAAAATAAAGAGAATCATAATGAAATGGGGTCCTCATAAAAAACACTAGGAAAATTAGTAGAGTAGAATGGTGTTGAAAACTAAGCCTTAAAATTATTCTTTCTTATCCATTTTAGCAAATAACCCATTTTACTTTATTGTTCCAGTTTTATTGAAATATAATTAACATACATAATCCATTTTTAATACATACAGCCCAACTTAATATATAAAAATGGGCTATTAAGTGAGTTCAGTCTCCAATCTTCTGAAATGCAATAATCTCTCAGGCAAACTAGAATTTCGCGCCTAGAGATGCTACTGCTGCCCCAACACTGGTACCATACATTCGGCTGGGCCTGTCTGCTGATTCTCCAGCCCAAAGTCCTTGCCTCCCTCCATGCTGCCTTCCTACCCCCAGCTCAGAACCTGCTGTCCCGTGTGATGCTCCCTCTGCCTGCCAAGCAGCAGCCCTCTGTGGCCCATAAAGTGGAGTGTCTGTACATAGTAAGGCCACATAGGACTGATCTTCCAGAAGCTCAGGCAGGGCTACAAAGGTCTCTAAAGATCTCCTCTAGCTGTATCTAGTCAGTCCCACTCTGACTCAGCTCTTCTGTCCCCATCAACCAGAACTCAGCTCCTAAACTTGGCAGACCTTGGCTCCTTGGGTCTTCAGTGATTCCATGCCTGACCCCAACCTGGACTGATAACCTAGATTCACTTACTCATTCAACCAACATTTGCTAAGCACTTCCGTGTGCTAGGGACTCTTCTACAATACAGCAAAGGAGGAAAAATCCCCAAACATCCAAGCCCTCCCCAGATCCTTGTCGTAATGGATCTTCTTTTCTAGTGGACCTTGGATTCTGCACTGACCTCTTACAGAATCTTCAATTTGTCCTCTGCCTTTTGACCGATCTTTCAGTCTTGGAATGTCTATCCATGAACAGAAATTTCCTACAAGTGTTCCTATATTTTGACCACCTGACCTTGCAGATCTGCTTGGACTCCAAATCCTGGCTTCCTCTGGAAAGTTCTAACTGGGTATATGTGTGTCATGGTTAACGAACACAAGAGGATCCTAGACAATTACTGCTGGAAGGGATTGTGTAATCTATCACCCTCATTTTAAACAGAAGAAACATGGGGCTGGCCCTGCGGTTGAGTGGTTAAGTTTGCGCATTCCGCTTCGGTGGCCCAGGCTTTTGCTGGTTTGAATCCTGGGTGTGGACATGGCACTGCTCATCAAGTCACGCTGAGGTGGCATCCCACATGCCACAACTAGAAGGACCCACAACTAAAAGTACACAACTATGTACCGGGGGGCTTTGAGGAGAAAAAGTAAAAATAAAATCTTAGAAAAAAAAAAAAGTAAATAAATAAATAGAAGAAACACATGCTGAGAGAGCCTAAGTACCATCTCCTAGGGCACCTGGCGAATTAGGGGCAGAGCTCAGGCTGTGCCGAAGGTTTTTTGACACCAGAGTCTGACCTTGGGGTCAGGTTGGTTAGGGTCACCTTAACAAGTGGCACTGACTCCTTTTGATTCCCCATCCCACTGGTTAATATTTTGGGGGATTTTTTTCTTTTCGTTTTTTACAAACGAGTGTCATTGTTTCATATGGATTATTGTTAAGGTGCTTTAAATCACAGGCAAACTCACTAATTTGCAAGTTATTGTTCGATATTTTAAAAGTTAACACTTACAAGTGTAAATTTCAGCTCCACTGTGCCTCACACCTACGTTCCTCACTGATACTCGTGAAGCACTGCAGACACGAACAAGCTCATTTTACAAATGAGTCTCACACGTCTCACCAGCTGTGACGGACGCTCTCCCCTTTTACCACAGCCTTTGCTTCTCCCCAAATCCTGTGTTAAGGACCAGCCTTCAAAAAATGCATCCAAGTTCCAAATAACAGATTTTCATCACCTCCAGATAGGTAAAAAAGGCAATTTATATTTTTAAAAAATTTGCTAGTTCAACAATCTGTGGGCCCACCCAAAGATCCCTTCTAGGCACTAAACAAATAGATTAAAAACAAATTCCTTTGTTACTAAGTCAATTTCTCTAACTTTCCTTTTAGCATTCATCTGCATCCTTCTTGACATTAGGTTGAATGTTCAGAGCAAAGTATCAGTCCTGCTGCGCCATTAAAAAGCTCTTCTCCTGCCCCGCACAGGGCAGCATTCAGTACTCCAGTCATCTCATCCAGCAGGGATGGATGGAAAGAATGGCTCTTCTGCATTTCACTAGGATTTAATTTACAACCTTGAACTGAGCTGGTTCTGTACTCAGTCAACCCGTCCATTGTCTGAGCCCGTGCTGTCTGCCACTGCTGGCTTACAAGCTCATTTGAAGTCAACATTTTTCATATTTACACCTGTCTCCCCTAGAGCACCTGGTGTGGTGCTTTGTATCAAAAGGTACTTAAAGCTTATTTGTATAACAAAATGAAAAACATTGATGAGCTGTGTGAAGGCTGGAGAATTCAAGGGTGGCAGACTCAGGAGGAATACTCTCTCTTCAGCACATGCTGTCTCTCACCTCTCTGGAACTTCAGTGGCTCAGCTAAAGACAGGAGAGTAAGGAGGGTACTCAAGGTACAGAAAAGCAGTGGGGTACATCCATCCTGAGAGCGTGTGCCTAGTCTTAGCTCTAACCACTTGCTAGTTATGTGATTTGGGCAAGTTACTTAACCTCCTAGTTTCTTTCTCTGTACAGTGAATGGGACAAAGTAGTACCTACCTCATCGGATTGTTCTGGTCCCACAGGCCTCCTGCTGTCCCTCTCCCTGGAAGCTTCTCCCCAAACACCTGAATGGTTAGCTCCGTTGCTCCATTCGGCCTCTATGAAAATCTCACCTTATCAGTGAGGCCCTCTGGGACCTCTCTAATAACTGAGCTTTTTTTCTCTTCATAGTACTTATAACTACCTCACATGTTATATGTTTATTTGATTACATATTATCCTGTCTCACCTCTCCAAAATGGAAGTTCCCTGACAGAAGGGACTTTGTTTAGTTCTCTGATTTGTCTTCTGCACCTAGAATGGAGCCTGGCATGTAGAAAGTGCTTAATAAATATTCTTTGAATGGATGAACTGGAAGGTCAGACGAATTAATTTATACTAAATGCCTTGGTATTTATGTTCACTACATGTTAGTCATTACGTTAACTACCATTACTCTTCAGCACATGTGAGGATTCTTTCTGGATGCCCAGGATGGAGACCTGGAGACTAACGTGGTGGTCATCCTGGTGGTGGTCACCTTACTTTAGGAAGAAAGGCCTTGATCATCAGGTACATGCTGCGGACGTTAAGATTCATTGAGAAGTCCCAGTCTTTCTCCTCACAGTCCAGGATGGTTCCATGATGAACAAAACTGGAAGAGTAATTAAACAATGGGGAAAAATTATCATTAAAAACGATTTCTATTCCACTTCCTTTTCATTTTTATTTTCATTTATTGACTTAGACCATTGTCCCTTCCCTAACCAAGACTTTTAACAATTCAAACATAGTATCACTTGGTACATTAGGTAAGTAAGTGTCTCAACAACTTAAGGTAAAAAATTTGTTATTTGAAAACAAGATCCTTCTTTTAAAAGAAGGCGGCAAGTGTCTGGAGCCCCCAAACATAAGAAGCTCTATACCAAATGCACAGGAAATATCAACGCCATTACAAACAACTGAGGACACTTGCCCCAGTGGACTCTGATTTCAAGAGCAGCAGTGCCCTCAGGTGGCAAGAACTTATCATTCTCAAGGGAAATCAAAGTTGCAGGGAAAACAAGTATCTCACCATCTCAGGGCAGCAAAGTAATATCGCTACTGTACAGTTCTGACATACTGAGTAAACAAAGCAGAACAAAAGAAAACCCTCAAAATAGCCTTTGCTATTTTCCAAGTCACATTTCCTCAAGGAAGCTTTATAACAATGGGGTCCTAATTGATTTCACTGTCCCCTGGACCAAAATTATGTAATTACTTATAAAATATTGTCAGTTGTGATTCCCATGTACCACTGTACTTCCAGTTCAATCAAATGACAGCAAGAACCACATGCTATATTTCTATATCCCTTACTTTGCTGAAAATTTAATAGATGCTCAAAAAATAATTTTGCTAGTTGATTTTTTCATGGTTCTGAATATATTCTTCTATGAAAGATGAGCAGATTATTTATAAAATAGATAATCATAAATTGTTGCTTTAATTTCCATACATTGTAACACATGATAAACTATGAATAGACAGACTTTTTTCATACTGAAACATGATTAGGAAGAATCATAAAAATACATAAGAAGGCTCTAGGATTTTTCTATCAATGCCACAGTATAAACGTTAACACCACACAAGAAAAGTGGAACATCAGACTCTATCTACTTAGTCCTGCGTAAGCCTCAACTGTCCTCATCTCTACTGTCATGCCTGAAAAGGGAGAGTGAGCACAAGCACTAGCTGCTCCACATGGGGCTGCTCCAGCTCCAGTCTCTCATCCTTCAAGCATGGTTCAGCAAGTTTGGTACTACTCTATCAAGTTCAATTAAGCCATTCTCTTTGTGCTGTATATAAAGCAACAGAGTGAAACTTCTTTTGCTGGGATTAATTGCCCTAATAAGAAATGCTGCGCTTGGGAGGTAGAAAGAACTTGCCAGAATGTTGTGCCAACAAATGGGGAACATTCGCATTTCAATAAACTGAGTACTCAGTTTTTGGCAGATATACTTTGCCTTAAAGACACTCCTGGAAAACAGTTTTTAATTTTATTTTATAAGTCTTAGTGGAACATCAGTGACAAGTCCACTGGTGTGAGCCTGTCCCCAGCCTTAGGTAGATCAACAGCGTTGGATTGGTAGCAGTTGTCTTGAGTATCCTTAAGTGCCTTTAGGCCCCAAGCACATGTCAACTTCTATGGCTGTTTTACTTGCTGAATCTTACTTGTAACAAAAATTCTGTCCAAAATCCAGCTTTATTTCCTAAGGAATATATTAGGGTTCACAAAGAATAATTTGGCCATATTATCAAATTTCTTTTAATAAAAGACATAGAAAACTTTCTGTGAGGAGAATGAAATTAAAAAGTTATGAATTACCCAGCAACATTAAAGAGAATGTCAACTCTCTCAATTTCATTGGCAAACTCATCAATTTGTTTTTTTTTTTGTGACATCCAGGACTCGAGTCTGAATACCTGAAACATAAAACAAGGGAAACTATTTACTTATACCCATAAAAAATGTTTAGTCTTGTAGATGTAGCTGCTTTGAAGTACAAAGATTACAGTATCTGTCCATTTTGCCTTCATAGGATTGTTGACCATTGGTAGGGTCTTAAGAATCTTAAGAATCTCATTAATAAAAATCTTAAAATCCTCCCCATCCTGAACTCCCAATAACACACCTCTCTTTCCCTCCCTTTCTCTTCACTCTCTAAATTGAATACTAAAGGCCTTTTCTGAGAAAAGACTTTACAGTGAAGTATGAATGATCTATATTAGATGCTTCTCAGTGAGCCAGCAGTAATAACAGAGCGCAGGCTTGCTCTTTCCCCAGAGGCGAGTCACTGCCCCAGGAACACTGAATCCTATCTGAGTGAGGGGTAGGGAAGGGCAGGGCAGTGAGACAGGAGACTGTTTCCATTTGTGCACTTTACCTTCATGTCAATTCCATTATTTATTGGAAACAACTTTGTCAGTCAAGGGTATAATCACTTATTTCTGCACTAAATTGCAAGGAGAAGAAATGAGGGGCCAGGAGAAGGGATGAAACACTTGAAAGCTAGACATGAGAGATCCAGCATTGGATCTCAGAGACACACTGTAATAGTTACTAAAAAACCCCAAACATTCTCTAATAAAAGAAAGTCACTATTTTAATGTTTTTAAAAAAAATATGGTTTATTATTCTTTTATAGATATAGAAAGAAAAGATTATAAACATAGAAAAGGAGAGAAAGGGGAGAAAGTTTTGGGAGGACTTTCTTCCCTTAGTACTTTTTCAATACTTTTTCAGTACAACAGCGTTTTTCTGACTTGGAGTTAAAATTCCCTATTATTAAAATTAAATAATTTTCCAATAATAAATAAACAATCCAATAATTAAAATAGCATAGTCTAATTCCGTTCATGAATTCAATGTGCTAATTTGCATTTGATTATATAACCTGTTCTATTTTGCTGGAAGAATTAACTTTCAAATGAGCTGTCTGTTCTGATTTCTTTCAGAGGAACTCTAGTTGAAGTCCTTTGATGCTGGAGTTGAGTTCAGTGTGGTGCAGTAAGGGGTGATACACAGCGAAATAATTTGCATACTCTCTTAGGGTTTCTGATCATATGTGACTTTAGGGCTGAGCTGTCTCCAATATGGTAGCCACCAGGCACATGTGGCTACTAAGCACTTGAAATGCAGCTAGTCAGAACTGAAATGCGCTGTAAGTGTACAACACACGTGAATTTAAAAGATTTAGTATGAAAAAAGAATGTAAAATATTCCATAAATTTTTTTTATATTGAGTATGTTAAAATGGTATTTTAGATATATTTAGTTAAATAAAATACATTACTAAAATTAATTTTCATCTGTTTCTTTTTACTTTTTAAATGTAGCCACAGGAAATTTAAATCACACACGTGGTTCACATCATTTTCCTACTGGACAGCACTGTGCTGAGTAGGGCACAGAAGTGAAAGTTGTCATTAAAAGTTAACGCAACAACTGTTAAATTTCACATACAACTTTGTAATTAGGTACAAAATCCTTCAACATGCTGGATAAAAAAAATTTTAAGTATACAACTTTTATATATTTAAGTATACAGATTTTTGTCTGTAGGTTCACAGAATATAGATTTGATATCAAAGAATCAGGCTCTAAGAAGAAGGCCGGTGGAGCTGACCAGCCAAGTAATTTTCTTTCAGCAGACGAGTACTGTTTTTTATAATACCTTATGGACTCTGAATCCCAAGTTCAAGCTGCTGAGTTGCTTACCCGGGTACTTTTCCAGTTCTTGAAGTTTGGACTCATTGATATCTGTGGCTATGACTTGGGCACCTTCTCTTGCAAAAGCCTGGAAGACAACACACAAATGAATCCTTTGTTTACTTGGTTAAGCTGCTCTCATGAATAGAAAATCCTTTAGCCTTTTCTCCCTTTATCTTATTTTCATTGTTTTCCTTATACATGGGTGGAATTTCAAACTATCTAGTCTCACTTAGCCCTTCCCATTGTTATTTTTATCATTAATTAGTACAACATGACATACATTGTGCTTGTCATCTGACTTTGTCCCTTTTAGTAACATCAAATACAATAGTGTTTTTAAAAAACTAGGATTCTGTTATTAACACCTCTCAAAATACTACTATTCTGTGATTTGACAGCCTTTATTCCATTTCTGAGCAGGTGACTAAACCCCAAATAATGAGAAAAATGGGTTATTTCAACACTTTTCCTCCTAAGAGTATACTAGTGTTTTCACAAATATCAAACTAATCCTACCGTTACAGTTAAGCTGCATTATTAGCTCAAGTGAGGACTATAATGTGCAAGAAGCTGCTATAAATTACAAGGTAAAGGTAACCTGATAGTCTTAGAACTCTGGAGTCCTATGTCTGAACTGAGGTGATTTCAGAGGGCTATGTACTCCTTTAGGCCCGCTGTAACAAATTTATTACAGTGCAGAGAAACTGAGGCAAAGAAATAAGTTCTCAGCGTCAAAAGTTATGAAACGTCACATAATAAATATGTGAGGTAAGCCTTGCTTCATCTGCCTGGGATCAAGAGTAGCAACTTTTATTTTTGTAACTTAAGACAACAGAAGCACAAAAGCCAATAAAAAAAAGAAGTAGAGCAGAATTAAACAGCCATGGGATCTGTCCACGTGATTCAACACCTCCAAAGGCAGGAAGCAAACAGAGATAGTAACTTTCTATGGCAGTGGCCCGGCCGATCCCCTGAGCAGCAGCTGTCAGGACGATGACCTTCCCATCAAGTCGACCCATAACGGAACCTGCGGTTTAATCTACAGACACGTGTATTTAATGGCATGCACTGTAGACATGGTCCTATGCAGTAACATCTAGAATGAATGGTTCAATGTACTCCTTTAAGAACCTGAAGATGGCACCTCAGCACAAATATTCCCACCATGAGAATTCTCCAAGAGCGCCCACTCTAGATACCTAGCTTTGTACATCAAAACCATTTGGCACAGCCCACTCAACTGATACTCAGTAAGAGACAGACATTGGACTTGACCCACCTTTCGGTTTTTTGAGAACCCAATGCTGATCCAGAAGGGGTGGAGTCCTCCCCTCCCCATCCTCCCCGCTGTGCCCGCACGCACTGCTATGCCACTGGGCATGTCCTTCCTGCTTTCTGTCCTGTAAACTTCCGTTGGGTTTGCACCATCAATCATTTCTAGTTTGTTTATTTATATTCTTATTTTTGCAGGGGAAGATTCGCCCTAAGCTAACATTGAACCAGGAGGCTGAAGTGGAGTGCACCAAACTTTAACCACTAAGCCATCAGGGCTGGCTCTCATCTGTGGTTTTTCCTTGTCCCTTGGAAAGATTTCACCATCGGCCTCAGAAAGTCACTGAACAAAAGAACCGGAAAATCAAATCATGTCCAATACCCCCATTTTACAGATGAGGAAACTGATGTGGCCTGGTCCAGGTGAGAGAGACAGACGAAACGCAGGCCTCCCCATAACGCTGCCGATCCTCTTCTCAAGCTTAAGCCGGCGGGAGTTAACGCTTTAACAGCCACAGTCAGTCACTTCTGACAGGCAGGACTGAGACACTGTGACCGGGGGAAAGGTGGCGTGCATCAGGTCTGACCAGTGCCGACTGCAGGGCGCGCGGAACGGCTAGCGCTGAGGTCGGGGTGGCGAGGAGTCAAACGATGATCAAATGAGGTGGTCTTCAAGGAGCCAGGCTCTCTCCCCCATCCTGCTGTTCTCAACGTGTGCCTCTGACCTCGCGCCAAGTCACAACATGGCTGCTATGTCCCAAGGCACCATATCTGCATCCGCCCCAAAAAACACCAAGGGAAGGAGCAAAAGCCAAAGGTCTTTCTACCCAAGAAGGAAGGCCTGCTCAGAACCCCGGCCCACGGTTCACCCGCCAGCCCTAGCAGCCGCGGGGGCCGGCATGTGGGGGCGCCGTCTTCCCCCCTCAGGATGGGAAAGGCAGGGAAACGAGCTGGGAGGGCGTTGAGCGAACGCACTCAAGCAGCACGCGCGCACACACACCGCGCCCGAGAAGGCGCAGGCGGCTTCTCCGGCCTGGGCCCCTAAGCCCTTTCCTCCTGAGCCCCACTCCGTGCTCCTCAGCCACGCGCGGCTCCGCCCGCCGGGGGCGCTCACGCGGGCAGGCGTCAGGCAAGCGGGGGCGGGGGGTGTCAGGCAGGCGGGGGCGGGCGCGCCCGGGGGGGGGCGGGGCGGGGTGGGGGGGCGTCGGGCAGGCGGGGGCGGGCGCGCCGGGGGGCGTCAGGCAGGCGGGGGCGGGCGCGCCGGGGGAGGCGGGGCGCGGGGCGAAGGCCCGAGGTGTGGCCCGGTCTCGCGCGCTCCTTCCCGCGTCCCAGCCGGCGTCGCACCCGGGCCTCCCACCAGCCGGTCCAGCGGGCCTCGTGTCGCCCGGACCCCTGCCGTCCAGCCCTCGGCCGCCCGGGGCCCGCGGCGTCCACGCGCGGACAGGAGGCGGGCGTTCCAGGGGGTGCCCCGCCGTCCCCGCCCCTGCCCGGGCGCTCGCTCCCTCTGCTCCCAGCGCTGCCCCGAGCTGCCGGCGCCCGACTCCGGGACCAGCTCGCCGCTGCCCGAGGCGCTCTGACCGCGGCCGCCCTCGCCAGCCACCAAGAAGCCCAGCCACTCTGAGGCAACGAAATTTTCACTGGTTTTCCCCCTTCTTACACGAGAGGTTCATACTCACTTTAAACTTGGGGAGAGTTGAGATATTTTCAATATGTACTTTAGGAATGAGAGACTCCAGGAACCTTTACCCACCCCCAGTCCTGAGCGTGCGGATCAAACGCTGTGACTTGAGCCCGTGCGCCCTGCGGCTCTGGGCGCCGGGCTCCGGGCGGCCTCCCCGCCTTTCTGGGCCCGGAGTTTGGAGCCGAAGGTTTACTGTTAGGTCAACTGCACTGCCACGCTAAAACAGAGTTTTTGGGAAAATGAGTTGCAAACATGGCCTGAAATGGTAAATTCCAACATGAAAAGCAAACGTGATGGCTTTCTTACTGTAAACACTGGAATCAAAGTGTTAATTTTTCGTTATCAGAGGCAGAGCATTTTCGGGAATTCTGTCTTCATGAACCCGGAAGAAAAATGTTCACTGAAAAATCCTCTCTTCTTTGGTTATTTTGAAAAACTTAAGATACCAGACTTCCAAATGCACCCTAATCCTGATCTAACTGCTAAGATTTCCTGAAATAAGTAACGTGCAGAGCAAAGCAACACATAAAAATTAAACATTTCCTTTTCCCAGTCCATTTAAAGTTTCATTGAAAAAATACCAGGAAATCTTACTTTAGAGTAGCAGCAGGTGGATGGCGTCCTCCAGGTCACTGCGCGAGCGGCAAACGGAGACCGACCTTCGTGCAGACAAGTCAGGCGCTTAATGATGAATGCTGGGATGTGTAGTTCAGGTTTCTTCCGAGTTTGCTGGTTCTGTTTCCTTGAGTTTTTAAGGATTCGCACATTGGTATACTCAATGTGTGTACGTGCTGCCGTCTAGTGGAGCTCAGGTCGAACTGCTAACTCCGAGTAAACGGTGAAAAGCGGAAAAAGCCCCCGCAGCATGCTCAGGACTGGAAACCACTCCCTTGGCTTTGACCCCTCTCAGTCCCTGTCGTTTGTGTCTACTACGTGCCGTTCTGCGGTGTTCAAGATGGAATGAGGCAGAAGTCGCATGTGGAAGACGGCAGAGCCGCGAAACAGAAGGAGCCCAGGTCACTGAAGATACTAGAGCCTTCTCTCCTGGCCCTTGACATGATTGCTGAGAGGGCAGCACACGTTCTCTCGCGTTGAAGGTATGGTTGTGGTTCTCTTGTGACGCGCCGTCTCTTCTAACACTAATACACGCTTAGTGGCGGAATGCAGGCGTCCTGACTGCACTGGCGGTGGCGTCAGGGAGCAGGTTGAGCCTCAGTGGGAGTGTGGAGGCTTCAAGGAAAGAACATGCTGGGTAAGAGCAAAAAGCCAAGTCTGGCTGAAGAGAACAGAGACACAAGAAGGAAAAGAAAGGACTGGGTCACGTGAGCCCTCTACACTAGGCTTCGTAACTCCAACTTTCTCAGGCAGGTAACTGAGCAGAGTGAGTGTGTAGGTTGTTTGTGCACGTGCTGTTTAAGTGGGTTCACTCAGCACCCACCCAACTCACTTTCCCCTGCCTCCTACACTGTAAGGGTGATAAATAAGTGACAAGCAGTAGGCTATATTGGAGGATATGAGGAAGCCATTTGGTTTGAAACTAATTTGACCTGACCTTGTTTTTCCAGAAAGGTCTGTTGAGCATGCATTGTACATCTGCTTTAAACGCTTACAATGTCCCAAAGACAAGAACAATGCCCTTAAAGATAAGGAGGTAGCTTCCCCCCACATCGGCATTTCCTTTAATATGCATCTCTCCCTAAACTAAGGATTAATTATGGACCTGCTGTGCTCACTGTGTGACCACCCACCTTGTGACCACTGACCTACTGACCTCTGACCTGCTGGGCCAGCAAAGCATCTCACGATAATTGTAAAAGGGATATTCCTGCCATATATGATGGATGCTCTTTGTTCCAAGACTGTGTATAACCACTCGGTACACCCCACTTCTTTGGTGCCCTTCCTTCCTTGGGGGAGGAAGGCCCCAGGCTAGTCCTCAGACCTGACTCATAATAAATTCACCCCAATTTTGATTTGTAGATTGATGTGGATTATTTGTGTCAAGGGGCTGAAAACAAAACTCTCAAATTGCCAGCTTCCTTTGCTGCTAGGGTTGGCCAATGAAATGTGGGCTGGAGTTTCTGAGGAGGCCTTTCTTCTTGGATAGAAAGGCCTTTGGCTTTTGCTCCTTCCTTTTTTGGGGGGGGCAGTCCTGGAACGTGGATATGATGCCTTGGGACCTAGCAGCCATTTTGTGACTTGGTCTGAGGTCAGAGGCACACACTAAGGACAATAGGGAAGAAAAGGAACCTAGTTCCTTGAAGACAGGCTTAAGACAAAATCCCTAAAGTAACTCCTCTGGACTTCTTATGTGAGAAAAATAAACTTTAGTCACTTTTCAGGTTTTTTGTTCCTGGAGCTAAGTGTATCCGTAACAGTCACAGTGGTTAAGAACAGACTGTGGAGTCAGAAAGATGCAGGTAAGTCCCACATCTTTCCCTCACCAGCTAAGTGAGTAAGTTACCCAGCTGACCAAACCTGTTTCACATCTGTAAAATGAAGGTAGGCATAGCACCTACCTCAGGGATGTTGTGAGGAGGAAGGACTTGGCATGTACAATAGTTGTTACATTTGTACTTAAAAATGTGAATGATTATTAGAAATTCAATTATAATGGATGGTAAAAATTACCCTTAAAGATTTTTTAAAACCCTGCCCTAGTTTCTGCTTGTGTTCACATAAGGTCTTTGGTAAAACTGTCTCTCATTGCCCCACTGTAGCTTCTAACACTGGGTCTAATGACTGTAATCACACGCAGCTGTGCTCCTTGTGTTCCTAACAACATCTTTCCTTTCTTTTTTTTTTATGCTTTTTTTTTGGTGAGGAAGACTGGCCCTGAGTTAACATGTTACCAATCTTCCTTTTTTTTTTTTCCTCCCCAAAGCTCCAGTACATAGGTGTATATCCTAGTTGTAGGTCATTTTAGCTCTTCTATGTGAGACACTGCTACAGCATGGCTTGATGAGCGGTGGTAGGTCCACACTCAGGATCTGAACCAGTGAACCCCACGCCACCAAAGCAGAACATGCGAACTTAACCACTTGGCCATGGGGCCAGCGCCAATACCTTTCCTTTGACTTTTGAGGATTTTGGAATAGACTTTTTATGAATATGAGAGTTCCCTAATCAAGGCCAACTCAGGTACCTCTTTCTCGATGCAGCTGTCTTCAGCCTCCCTTTATTCACAGATCTTCAACAATTATGCTTACTCTACGACCGCCTAAGTCACATGGTATTGCAGATATTTGCTTACCCCTCTGTATAGTCAGTGGACTAAATTTGTTTAAGGTTAGGGACCATATCTTTTTCACCCTTACATTGTGATCAGCTCATATTAAAAGTATGAGTTATTTGTTTTCCAGCTACATGAGTCCCACAAAGTCAGTGCCTTTCGGTGCCTAGACCAGTGATCAGCACACAGTAGAAGGTAGTTAAATATTTGAGTATGAATGGCAGGCTCTCAATAAGTTTCCTGAACATGATTCTGCTAGGCTCTCAAGAAAATGTTTCCTATGAACAATACTGTATTTTGTCTTCTCTGGTCCTGACTTGACTTTTCAGATTTTAGCGTCGTCTGACCATCTTACTGCTTTTTAACATTCTCGCAAGTTTCCATTGCTAACTTTCATCATTGTTCCTTCACAATCTTTCATCATGACACTGAAACTCAGGTCATAAGAGTTAAGCAACATTCTGAGGGAGACATCAGCAAGATGGAGGAATACAAAGTCCCAGCTCTTCTTCCCTGACAGAGACACTGTCTTAACAGCAATACATGGACCAAAGTATCTTTGTGAGAACTTCAGAAGCCAGGTAAGAAGTTGCAGTCCCCTGGGTAAGGGCAAAGCTAACAACTTCCACCCTGAAACTAGGCAGAAGAGCCCTTTCATTTTCCCTGCGACCACCTCTCCCCCAAGCCAGCACAGCTCACCCCTGCTTACAGCTCCTCCATCGTGAGGAGCAGGGGAAAGAAAAGAGAGGAAAATTCATTCACAGTTCCGTCTTTTTGGAGAGCTGCCTGAAGGACTGGTTTCTGTCTCACTTGACCCGAACTGCTGATGGAACTGGCATGGTCTGGCACCAGACAGAGACTAGCGTGGCTCAGCACCATCAGGAGTAGGTGCCCAACTCGAAGCTTCATCCTCGGGAGGGAGGGAGGGAGGAGAACAGAGCGTGTGTCTTATGTGCCAGCGTTTTGGAGGGCTGCCATTGGGACTGGTTTCTATCTCACCTGATTTGGGGTGCTGATGGGAGCTGACGTAATTTGGATGCCTGGGGGCCAATGAGAACAAAGGAGAGTGGGGTGGCTTCCTGCTGCAGCACCAAAGAAGCTGCAGTACTACAGACAGATATTAGAGGGAGCAAGAGATTATGAGCTCCTGAAAAAGAAACTGGCAAACCTCTCTAATTGGCAAATCACACACACAAGCCTAGAGAGTCACATCTGCCCAAAAGCTTTCAGAGGGCCCACAATCTATAACTGGGCTGACTGATGAAGGTCTTCCCCTGTATGAAGCAGCCCATAAAGACTGGAAGAGGTGGCTATTTTTCAAATGCATAAAAGTCAGCAAAAAAATCAAAAGGCACACAAAGAAACAGAGAAACACGATGCAATCAAAGAAACAAACTAAATCTCCAGAAACCAACTCCAAAGAAATGGTGACCTATGAATACCTGACAAACACTTGAAAATAATAGTTTTAAGGAAGCTCAATGATCTACAAGAGAACACCAATAGACAGCTAAATGAAATCAGGAAAATGATGCACAAACAAAATGAGAATATTAAAGAGATGGAAACTATAAAAAAGGACCAAACAGAAATTCTGGAGCTGAAGAATACAAATAACTAAAATGAAAAATTCACAGAGGGGTTCAATAGCAGACTTGATCAAGCAGAAGAATCAATAAGTTGAAACCAGGTCATATGAAATTACTCAGTTAGAGAAGAAAAAAGAAAAAAGAATAAAGAAAAGTGAAGAGAGCCTAAGGTACTTATGGGACATCAGCAAGTGGACCAATATATGCATCATGGAACTTCCAGAAGGAAAGAGAAAGGGACAAAAGATTTATTTGAGGAAATAATGGCCAAAAACTTCCCAAATCTGAGGAATGAAAGATATCCAAATTCAAGAGTTAAGCAACATTCTACTAGACTGGATATCTGAAGACTGATCTTATATATATATATAATTTCTATTGAGTTCATAAGAGTTGACATCATTGTGAAATTTCAGTTGTACATTGTTTCTTGTCTGTCACCACGTAAGTGTTCTCCTTCACCCCCTATGCCCACCCCTCACCCCCCTTCCCCTGGTAACCACTGAACTGTTTTCTTTGTCCATGTGTTTGTTTATATTCCACATGTGAGTGAAATCATCTGGTGTTTGTCTTTTTCAGTCTTACTTCCCTAAGCATAATTCCCTCCAGGTCCTTCCATGTTGTTGCAAATGGGATGGATCCGTCTTCTTTTAATGGCTGAGTAGTATTCCATTGTATATATACCACATCATCTTTATCCAATCATTGGTCAATGGGCACTTGGGTTGCTTCCAGGTCTTGGCTATTGTGGATAGTGCTGCTATCAACACAGGGGTGCATATGTTCTTTGGATTATTGATTGCAAGTTGTTTAGGTAGATACCCAGTAATGGAATAACTGGATATGGTATTTCTATTTTTAGTTTTCTGAGGAACCTCCATCTTGTTTTCCATAGTGGCTATACCAGTTTGCAGTCCCACCAGCAGTGTATGAGGGTTCCCTTTTCTCCACACCCTCTCCAACTTTTGTTATTTTTAGTCTTAGTGATTATAGCCATTTAAACAGGTGTAAGGTGGTATCTTAGTGTAGTTTTGATTTGCATTTCCCTGATGATTAGTGATGTTGAACATCTTTTCATGTGTTTCTTGGCCATCTGTATATCTTCTTTGGAAAAATGTTCATATCCCCTGCTCATTTTTTGATTGTGCTGTCTTTTTGTTGTTCAGTTGTGTGAATTCCTTATATATTATGGAGATTAACTCCTTGTCAGATATATGATTTGCAAATATTTTCTCCCACTTGGTGGGCTGTCTTTTTGTTTTGATCCTAGTTTCTTTTGCCTTGCAGAAGCTCTTTAGTCTGATGAAGTCCCACTTTTTTTCTTCTGTTTCCCTTGTCTGAGAAGACCTGGTATTCAAAAAGATCCTTTTAAGTTTGATGTCAGTGAGTCTACTACCTATATTTTCTTCTAGGAGTTTTATGGTTTCAGGACTTATCTTCAAGTCATTGATCCATTTTATTTTTGTGTATGGCATGAGATAATGGTCTACTTTCATTCTTTTGCATGTGGCTGTCCAGTTTTCCCAACACCATTTGTTGAAAATACTTTCCTTTCTCCATTGTATGTTCCCAGCTCCTTTGTCAAAGATTAGCTGTCCATAGATGTGTGGTTTTCCTTCTGGGCTTTCAGTTCTGTTCCACTGATCTGTGTGTCTGTTTTTGTACCAGTACCATGTCATTTTGATCACTATGGCTTTGTAGTACACTTTGAAGTCAGGGATGGTGGTACCTCCAGCTTTGTTCTTTTTTCTCAGGATTGCTTTAGCAATTTGGGGTCTTTGGTTGCCCCATATGAATTTTAGGATTCTCTGTTCTGTTTCCATGAAGAATGTCATTGGGATTCTGATTGGGATTGCATTACATCTGTAGATTGCTTTGGGTAGTATGGACATTTTAACCGTGTTTATTCTTCCAATCCATGTGCGTGGAATCTCTTTCCATCTCTTTATGTCATCATCTATTTTTAAGACTGATTATATTTTTAATGGCCTTAAAGTCGTTTTATTACCCAGGTGAACATACCTACTACTTTGCAATACTCTTATTCAGTGGAGGAGTGAACATCGTAGAGAATCAACCTGCAGCTCTGTAATCATGTCTGGTTTGGGTGCAGAGGAGAAACCAAACTCCCAAGGGACAGGCCTGAGGGACAGCGTTATAGGAAGGCACAGTTTCACTTCACCCTAGTGAACCTGTGACAGTGTGTTAAGGTAAGGGAAATAACCAATTCATAGACTTTAACAGTGATGGCTATGATATAATTAATAATCTCTCCCTTTGAATGTCTTCTTACCAAAGAGCCAAGAATGCCTTGAAATCACTAACTCTGTTCTAAACCTTATGCAACTTGCTGTTTTATATGGTTTTTCAAAGTCATATGATATAAAAGTACTATCAGATACTCTCTAAAACCACAGTTCTTAACCTCTTATAGAGTAACAGACCTCTCAGAGAGTATGTTATAAGAAAGTAGGGACCCTAGTATCCTAGAAAACTGAATCCACACACAAAAGATAAAATTTCAGAGGTTTTACAGATTGTGTGAAGCCCATCCATAGATGCTTTATGTGTTGCGGGGAGCCCAGGTTTAGGAATTTTGTTAATTAAATGATGCTTTAATTTATGTATTATCTAAGTCACATGTGGATAACGAGATTAATGAAAATGTATACATTTTATGTATACACGGAAAGACTGGAAATTTCCTTCAATAACTTTATTCTTCACAAAATATATAAATAAATAAAACAATTCAACTTCTAAAGTATTATCACATTCAGGAAGAAGGCAGTCTATCACCATTCTAAATGACTGGAATGCCTCAATTTCTAATGGCAAAGTGCAAACTGAATTGAAATTAAGTTGGACTGTGACATCATTGCCAGGGATAGAAAAATAAAGTAACAAATACAGTCATTTCTAAATAAGGAACACTAGGCCCCTAGAAAAGTGACAGCAGAGTTTACTGAGTCTTGCACTCGGGCACAGCTTGTCCTGAGGAGGCGTGCCAAGGGCCTGGCTGAGGATCCACACTCTCTGCTCCAGCAGTTTGTTCTTCTGAGAAAAAAATAGAAAGCAAAAGTCATCTTATTAAAAAACACGTTTGGTTGCAACACAACATACAGCTTATATACAGTTTACCTTACAGCTGAGGTAATGTTTTCAAATTGATAACCCATTATGTTCTCCTGCTGTTCTTTAACATCTTTCAACGGCTTCCTCTAGCATGCTCCCAGGATGAAGTAAAAATTCCTCTCCACAACCCACAAAGTCCTGCGCATCTGGCTCTTCTCTCTCTGGCTTCACCGACTTCACCCAGAGGAACCTGTGTGCACTGCGCTCTGGCCACACGTGGTTTTCCAACCCTTCCCCTGGTTACGGTCTCTCCCAGCTGGGCCGACCCTGTTCCCTCTGCCTGAATCGCCTTCCCCTCCCCTCTTTGTTAAGCTAACTCACCTTAACCTGTTAGATCTCAGTCCCCTTCTTCAAGGAAGACTTCCTTATGTTCCTAAAACAACCTATTAAAAACTCATAGGCTTTTGAACTCTAGAACTGTACCTTTTTTGACTACTTGATCACCGTCTATACCCACTAGACTGTGAACTCCAGGAAGGCAGGGGCCATATCTGGTTTGGTTATCAATGTACCATCAGGGTGCAATATGTGACACATAGGTGGAGACCAAAAATTTCTGTTCATTGAATGAATATGTAAATGATATAAGTCTATGATCTGGCTTGTGTAAAATGAATATAATGCTACTGGAAATACTGGCCCATTGAATTGATAAGAAGGTCTTTTGCAGTAAAAGTAGTTATGTTTGTAGGATGGTGTCTCTCTGTGTCCTCGAGAGCTGCTTGTCTATCTGAGGGAAAAGTTGAAGGTTCAGGAGGCAGAATAAGACTTCCCTCGGGGTAAAAAGTGATTTCACTTCAGTGCTGTGCTTTGGAGAAACTTCTCACAGAGACAGCAAATGACATCTCTGCAGTGCAGCTTCTCCATGACATCTTCTCTTGTCTAAACTTGCCCTTTGGGGCCACAGGGGACAAATGAGTTCCAACCGTTATCCCCGATCCCCAAGTAACCAGTATATTTACCCACCTGGGCGGAGGCCTAGACTTGAGTTATCAAAATAGCGAACTGGGTGAGGTGCTGGGAAAGACTTTGATCGGCCATCAAAAAACCAAGATTTCGGTGAGTCCTTTGGCACAGGATCTTGTAAATTCCGTTCCTTGCATTGAGAAGGCGTATGCTGTCTCTCTTGAGAAGCTGGTCCGGTCGCTTTAGGAGACTTTGGAGAATTCTCACAAGTCACTTCTTTGTGAGCTTCTCTTTTAAGAGTTCTCTCCTTCCACATTTTGACCTCATTGGAAAGATGATGATTATTGCTTAAATGTGGGGAAAAATAAAAGAGACTGTAAGACTGCTCAATTCCAGAAATATATTCATATTTACATAAAATTTTTTTTCTTAATTGTGGTAAAATATATGTGACATATAATTTACCATTTTATCATATTTACATTTTAATTTCAACCTAATGCTTCCTAAGTTTGGATTATTTCCACAGTTCAGAAAATGAAATGAGGTCAATATAAATTGAAAAATTGTACTAAATCTCCGTGATCACAGAATCTTGAAAAGTATGATATTAGGTTTCAAATGAATCAGTGATGTCGTCCAGCATGGTTTATCTACTGATACTCTGTGGCAATAATTTGATAAGTTAGTCTTCTGGATGGATGAATCTTTAATGTACCTTTGTTATTTTAAAAGATATATTACACTGTGCTTTTCTGGATTACTTATAGTGTTGCTTCCCACAGGAAATGCTGCCTGCATTTATTCACTCCTTCAGAGAAGCCTGGGAAGCAATCCTAGGCCCTGCTCTCCTTTCTTTGATCAGTCAGCCAAGTGTGTTGATACAACCTCACACTTTTGGGTTCCCCCCCATTCTGCTCTAGCAGCTAGAGACGCCGTATGAGCTCATTAGGCCCCAGCTTAAAATCCTCCAGTGGTGGTAATCCTCCCGTTACATTTAGGAGACCACCCCAGCTGCCTCAGAATGACCTGCAATGTGTAATCTGGACCAGTGGCCTCTGGCATCGCATCTTGCACTTACTCTGCCTCATTCTGTATGCTCTGGCCACACTGCATGTCTTTCTGTTCCACTTTCCTCTTTGACTCAAAGCCTGTGCACATGCTGTTCCCTCAGCCTAGAAGGCTTAGCCATCTCTACTGTCATCAAGCCTAACTGCTACTCATTTTCAGATCTACTCTTACATATTAGTTTCTTGATCACCGCCCCTCCCCACATCTAGATAAGGTCTGATCCCTCTGTTGGACCCTTTCATAATGTCCTGTTTGCTTTTTTTGTTGTTTAATAGCCTCACACAGAACAGTAGCTATTTGCATATTTATTTAATGCCTATTTTTCTTCTATTGCATCATTAGTAAAGATTAGCACAAGATTCTAATCTTTGGTAGAAGCCAATTAATTAAATTTTTTACAACTGTTTATAAAGGTTAATGGGCTACAATAATGGACCTGAGGGATTCTCCTTTGAGTAAAGCCTCACTGACTTGGGCATATTTGTGGCATATTTAAGCTCCCCTCAAAGATCTTGGTTTACTTTTTGGTTCTTGGCTTAGTTAAAAACAGGCTTAGCTAAAATCAGTTGATGGGCCAGCCCTGTGGCCTAGTGGTTAAGTTCCGGGCACTCCACTTTGGCAGCCTGGGTTTGGTTCTCGAGTGTGGACCCACATCACTCTGTTAGTGGCCATGCTGTGCTGGCAGCCCACATACTAAAAATAGAGGAAGATTGGCATGTTAGCTCAGGGCGAATCTTCCTCAGGAAAAAAAAAAGGTCAGTTGATGGATAGCAAACCTCTGGAATGGTGCTACCATATTCTCATTCCTTTTCAAAAAGACACATTACATGAGCTCTAAAATTTACTTCCCCTATATGTGTGAGGGGTTGCCCACTGCAAAAAATATATATGCATGTGTAGGCATCATCCTCTCCCACACATACCACCATAAGCATAATTCCTGTATCAGGTAAGCAGATCTTACCTTAACATTTCATTCCTTTGCTTTGTTAACTGTTCATTTTGCTGCTTTAACTTAGAAATTTCCTTTTCTAGCCGTATATATTCACTTTTCAAAATAAGAGCTTTTGTGCTTTGTACAATGCCGCTGCCACCCCCACAGGTTAAGGGTTTCCTTGAAGGCTGAGAATCAGTATGTTCTGATATCACTGTGGGAGGCAAACACACAGACAGGTGATAATTTTAATTATCTCCAAAGTTCACAATAAAGGAAACATTAGTAAGTTCAATAAATCACTATAAAAAACAAAACATCTCAGCACCATCTCCCTGAACGTCACCCTTGACTTCCTCCTCTTCCCTCACCTCCTATGCCAATTCCATCATGGATTCTAAGTATCTGCGGAACCCCTGCTTCTCTCCACCCACTATCTCCACCACCACCACCTGCTAGGATCACTCACGGTGACGGCAGCAGTCGGAGCTGCCCTTCACTGTCTACTCTCGACGCCAGTGGGGTCCCCTGGAGGGCTGCTTCCACCACACAGCGTGTGTGGGGTCCACCCCAAGGCAGTCAATGTGCTCCCAATACTCAACACGTATTTGTTAACTAAATAAACCTTAGACTGCTATTAAAGAATATACTATCCAGTATTTTACACCATATGTGTACAAGTAATGTAAAGAACTGTTTTGTAAATTTTAGGTAAAATTGCATAAAAGTGTGAGGTGCTTAGAAAGTGGAATGATCCACTGGGTCACTGACTGTTTACAAGGGAGGGGCAAGATGAGTGTGGGGAAGACACTCAATGTCCATTTCCTTTTGAATTATTCTGAATTCAGGTACAACACGTACCTGAAAGTCACAAATTAGAAGGAATCATCCTGACCCTTCTCTAACAACAAAAGTTCTATTTTTACCCCTTGAAGTTTTCCAGGTAGGAGCTGCAATTATCCTGCAATGGACACTAGGGCAGTTCAAACTAAACAAGCACCAGACAATGCGTGGACAATAATACACACAAACATCATCTTGCATTTGCCTGACATTTAGAATTTTCAGTGTGCTTTCACACACAACTTTTAGCCTGATCCTTACAAGTCTATATCCAATCTAGAAGGTCAGGCGTTCTCCTCATGATTTCACAGGCTGTTAAGTGAGGGCAGTCAGCTTAGAGAACTGTTCGTGACGTTATTTCGATGCTGGACCCACTACACAAAGCTGCCCCAAGTACTGTTCAGCATTCTCTCTTTTCAAATGAAACATAAGAGACAGAAATATGGGAAAAGATACAGTTTGAGGAATGTATATGCAGAAATTTGATGATTAGATTTGAAAACTGTATCTAAGATAAGTTTCAAAGAGTTTGCCAGTAAGCATCAAGTCTGTATTTTCAGTACCAACAACAAGTAGGATAATATTTACTGTATACTGACTATGTTTTTACAGTGCACATGGTTAAAATCTATTAAGATATGCTTGTGTTTTATTGGGAAGGGTATGTCTACCTTGACAGGTAAGTCATTCTTGTATACTACTGAAGGTATCTTCACTAATATGTAAAGATCTGATAGCGCACAGGTTACATTCATAGTTTTTAAGAATCTATAATGGATAAATAGTTGAGATTACAGGAAACTTAAGGAGGTATCACAGGATAAATATGATCTCAATGAATTCATTTTAAAAATAGTTCTTTATAAATTAGTGATTAACAGGTTTATTCTTGACTGTCATATATATAGTAGCAGTCTTCAAAATGTGTAAGTATACTGAGAAGTAAGATGGAAAAAGATCTGGAAATATCAGCATTTTCTACTTACTTGAAGTATCTTGGGCCTGCTGATTTCGTCTAAGATTTTCTCTCAATAGCCTTATAACTTCTTTTTGATGTTCTACAGTGGCTTTTGTACAAGTAATTCTATTAAGAATAACAACAGAAATATGTAAAAGGCCAGCAACTAATTTTTAATGGAAGAATAAACAGAACTGCTGTCAAGAATTTTCTGATAAGATACATCACATTGATATGATATGCATAAGCAGCAGTAGGTAAGCCCTCACGATACCCCCTGGTATCATGCACTTTATAGCCATAAATAACACCATCAAATTGGAAGTGTTCTGTTTGGCTGCAGGGGCAATTTTTTTTTAACATTGAGAAACCAATTCTTTTAAAATTTCTGAAAGCCCAATAGGTATCATTAACTGGATATTGAGCAAAATTACATTCAGGGGCACCATAAAACAAATAATTGGGTTGTTATCATGAGGTCCTAGAAACCTCTTGAAGGTACAACAATTACCAAAGCGTAAAACCAAAAGCACCTTCCTGTATATACTGTAAGGAAAGCACACTCGACTGCAGCTCTGATCTGAGGTGACACAGTCAGAGGTCACAGTCTGCTCATTGCACCCAGGAGAAAAAGACATTCTGTTAATTATTTGCTTGAGTGTTAATTGGCAATGCTAAATTATGAGACTTTCTGCCTTTCTTAGAGACTGAAAGTATCTGCTGATTCTATTCTATATAAAATTGCTTTGCATTTATTTAAAAAAAATTTTTTCTTTTGAGGAAGATTAGCCCTGAGCTAACATCTGCCACCAATCCTCTTTTTGCTGAGGAGGACTGGCCCTGAGCTAACATCGGTGCCCATCTTCCTCTACTTTATATGTGGGATGCCTACCACAGCATGGCTTGACAGGTGATGTGTAGGTCCACACCTAGGATGGTGAACCCTGGGCCACCGAAGCGGAATGTGCAAACTTAACCACCGTGCCACTGGGCTGGCCACTAAAATTGCCTTTTTAATGATGCTCCACTAAAACCAACAGTCCTATCAATAGAAGGCTGGTTAGAATGCATGAAGATTCAGAGTGCGACTTTTTGGGCAAAATTAGATATCATCATTAAACATTTATTAAACATTTACAGGAAGAATAAAAAGTGTGAGGAGTCAGAGGTGACATATTAATAAGTGGCAACATTATATTTCTAATTCAGTTTCCTTGACTCTCTGTTTAATGTTCTTTTCATTATGCTATACCACAAAGAACTTTAGGCATGCTATTGTATATGGTACTATACATAAATAAATCAATAAAAAGGGAATATGCTCTTGGGCACTAAGTACTACAATTTAAAAGGAAATAAAACCTTACACAAAAATACAATAGGAAGAACAAATGAAATTAAGAGAACCAACAGAAACCTTAGACAAACTGCTAAAAACACACACACGTTCTTAATATTCACTTTCAAACAAAAAAGGCCATTTTTAAGCTGTTCCTATATGATTGAACAAGAAGTATCCAAAGACATAGTATGTCAGTAATTGATCAGAATTGTGCTTGTTTTCAAAACCTTTGCATACATAATGAGAATTTAATAACTTTAAAATCTGTAGATGTTTGTATTTATTTTATAAAAAGCAATAACAATATCTTAATATATTTTAAATTTATACAGTTTAGAAAGGAAGTTTAAGCTACTAAAGTCATATTCAATTAAGACAAAGACATACTCCTTTTCAAACTCCTTGGCATTTCTCATCTTCTCTAGGTCTATTTTCACCAGCTTTGTTTTGAGCTCTTCAATTTCTTCTTTATAGGGCTTAGCTCCTAAAGCAACTTTGTCCTAAAGGTTTTAGAGAAAAGAGAAATAAAGTAATTTTAGAGCAGTTTCAAAGACTTGTTAACTACCTAATATAGTAGGAACATTTTAAAACAGCAAACTCCAAACATATGAAAAGGAGGAAAGGCACAAATTTTAACCCTAAAATGAGTAACAAATAGATATTTGATGTGAAGTACATGTGAAGCTATTGGAAGCTAATGTGTAATTAGAAAACCTATGACTTCTATTTCTTAAAACAAATATTTTTCCCAATTAAAAAACAATATACTTAAACAAAATGAAACAGAAAGGTTGAAACGAATGAAATGGGTAGATAAAGGTAAATCAGGAAAATAAGACAAGAGATGAACAGTAATATAAATATCAAAGTAGAACTGAATTCAAGGCACAAAATATTATATAACATTATTGGGGATATTCTGTACTCAAGGTTGGTTCAATCTAGCCATACATCTACTTCGACTCAGAAAAAAAATCAGTCATATATACATACAAACATATACAAAAATCTTTTTTAATAAATAGGTTTAACTTTTTAGAGCAATTTTAGGTTTATAGACAAATTGAGCAGAGTACATAGAGTCCCGGTAATACCCGTGTCCTCCCCTAGTTTCTCCTATTATTAACATCTTAGTGTGGTATGATTGTTACAAATGATGAGCCAATATCGATACATTATTAACTGACGTTCACAGTTTACATTAGAGTCTATTGTTTGCATTGTATAGTCCATGGGTTTTGACAAATGTATGACACGTGTTCATCATCACTGTATCATGCAGAATAGTTTCACTGCCCTAAAAATCTCCTGTGCTCCACTTATCCATCCCTCCACCCTCCCCCAGAACCCTTAGTAATCATTGATCTTTTCCTGTTCGCCTAGTTTTGCCTCTTCCAGAATGTCATACAGTATGCAGTGTTTTTAGATGGGCTTTTTAAAATTAGCAATGTGCATTTAAGGTTCCTCCATGTCTTTTGTGGCTTGATGGCTCATTTCTTATTATTGCTGAATAAATCATTCATTTCTTTTATTGCTGTTACCACAGCCATACTATGGATTACTATTATATATTGAATACAAAAATAAACCATCTAAATAGGGACCCAGAGAGCTCTTCATTCCTCTAGGCGTTACCCCCAGTGCCTATAAAAACATTTGCACACACACGTAGTTAGCAAAGACTAAAAAGATGCAAGCTTCCATAGCTGAGATGCTCAGCTTAAGGAGGTTGCTGACTAGGTCAGATAAGCCCATTCTGGGAGGAGCCCAGTATTTGCTCAGTCATGGCACCAGTAAAATACCCTGGCTTTCTGGACCAGATGCTGATATCAGGGACTCCTTGAGCATATGACTGGCTGGAGTGGTGTCAGTTTTGTAAGAAACTGCCAAACTCTCTTCTAAAGTGGCTACTGTACCACTTGCATTCCCACCAGCAGTGAGCAAGAGCTCCTGGCCCCACTCCTTGCCAGCATTTAGTGTAGTCAGTGTTCCGGATTTTGGCCATTATATTTTGAGATACAGTGGATGTACAGTGGTATCTCATTGTTTTTTAATTTGCAATTTTCTAATGACATATGATGTGGAGCATCTTTTCATATGCTTATTTGCCATGTGTGTATCTTCTCTGGTGAAGTGTCTGTTCAGATCCATTGCCTATTTTTAAATCAGGCTGTTTGCTTTCTAATTATTGAGTTTTAAGAGTTCTTTGTATATTTTGGATAACAGTTCTTGAAAGATATGTGTTTTGCAAAGATTTTCTTCCAGTCTGTGGCTTGTCTTTCATAGGGCAAACATTTTTAATTTAAATGAAGTCCAGTTTATCAATTTTTTTCCTTCATAGATTATGCTTTTGGTGTTGTATGTAAAAAAATGTCAATGCCAAACCCAAGGTCACCTCGATTTTCTCCTACGTTATCTTCTAGGCATTTTCTAGTTTTGTGTTTTAGATTTAGGTTACAATCAATTGAGTTAATTTTTGTGAAAGGTGCCCAGTTGTTCAGCACCGCTAGTTGATAAGACTACCCTTTTCCATTGAATTGCCTTTGCTCTTTTGTCAAAGATGAACTGACTATATTTGTGTGTATATATTTCTGGGCTCTCTATTTTGTTCCATTGATCTATTTGTATACATTTTGATTTAAAAGTTCAAAGAACTCTAAAAATATTTATTCATTTATGACACCTAAAAGAAAATTTCAATATATTCTAAAAATGGAGAAATTGCAGTAATTTTTTTGCCACAATATAATGAAATAAATTAGTCATATATAACAGTTTTAAAACAATTCTTGAGTAAAAGAAATTGAAATTGGAAATACTCTCTTAGAAATGAAAGACAGTGAGAATTCCTTATTTCAAACACATGACGTGTGCCCAAGCTGCACTCAGAAGCGCTGACAGCCTTAAACATCCTCTAGCCGCCTGAGGAGTCTGAGCGCCTGTGTTCTCAGTGAACAGCACCTGCTCATCCTATTTTAGATGGAGTCTGCTGAGAAACTTTCTTTGCTCTACCAGAAAAAGAATTCCTTTGAGATTCTGATTTGAATTACATTAACTTTAGAAATTAATTTGGGAAAAACTGATGGTTGTACAGTATTTAGGTTACAACCTAGGAAATGGCATATTTCTTATTTTAAACCACATGCTCTCCTATATTTCCTTTTAGAGTTTTGTTGTTCTTTTCATATATGTTGCCTCATTTTTTGTTAAGGTTAGTCACTTGAGCATTTTATATTTTGTGCCAGTTATAAATAAGATCTTTTTTTCCCACTGTGCAGGATGTCCCTAAAGTACTAGCACAGTTTGAATTTTTAACAAATTTACTGCTACTTGATATAAATAATTTGTAAAGATACAACAGAGGAAATGTATCAAGATTTAAACAAAACTGTTAATGAGTCATTTGTTCAAATTACTTTCTTCTATATTCACTTAATAAACCCTACATTATATTGGACAGCTATATCCAGGTGAATTAAAATAGTGGTGAATAGGTTAAAAGTTAATATCTTTGCATTTTACTATGCCAAATCTCGAGTTAAATATACTGTTGCATTTTATAGAATATTTATATAAAATACAGAAACAGATTCTTAAAAATTCAAACTGTATAAAGATTTTATGGATACCCTATACTTTGCTTTCTTTCCTCATGGATGCTGTACAATGGCATACTCTATTATATTATCTAAATGGTTACTTTTAGTATGCAGGAAAGATATTCCTCTCTCCATAGACACCTGTACCAATCTATACTGAGTGTGGAGAAATTTGTCGCTTACTCCCTTTTTCTTGAAACACTAGCTTCACTTATATGAAGAAACTGGAACCACTCTGTTGCCCAGACCCCCTTTTCTTTTTCACTCACTGGCTGCTCCATCTCAGTATCATTTGGTTACTCCACATCTCCTCTCCATTATGCTTATGCCCTCGTCCAGTCTCATGATTTTTATACGCTGATGATTCCCCAAACTTAAACCTCTCGCCTATATCTTGCTCAGACTCAGATATTCAATTGCCTAAGTCATATCTCAACTTGGGTGTCCCCAGTGGGCATTTCCAATTCAGCATGTCCAAAACTGAACTTTCCTGGTTTCAAACTTCCTCTTCTGGCAGTCTTTCCCATTTCCGTATGTAGCAACTCTATCTTCTTGGCTGCTCAGGCCAAAAACTTTGGAATCATCTCTGACTCCAAGAAATACGAGAGGTACGTGTTTGGCTTTCTCTTTGATAAATTGAATCTAAATATTTTGCAAAAAAAAAGAAATATGAGAGGAAGAGACATGTGCCACTTCTGGGCCAGAGCCTTTATGAGTACAGATTTTAAGACAATTTTTAGCTTCTCCATCTTGTCCCTTTTCTGTGAGCCTGAGCACGGACAGCTTACAACTGGGCTTTAACCATGCAGATGAAAACAGCACCAAGGAAGTGCTGGAGAAACAAGATGGGAGAAACGGGGGCCTCTGAATGACCATGTGGAAAGGAGCCACTTGCCAAGCTGGAACCCACACTTTTACGTGTGAAATAAGCTTCTGTTTTGTTTGAGCCATTGCATTTTGTGGTTCCCTTTGTTGTAGGAGCTGGCACGTCACTAACAAACACGCCTTCCTGGATTCTATTTTCAAAGGGCAGCCTTTAAAAATTTAAGTCAGACTATATCATTTTGCCAAAATCCTCTGATGACTTCCCATCTCATCCAGAATAAAACCCAAAGTGCTTACAAATAGCTTTCAAGATGCTTTATGATTTGGCTCTCTGCTACTTCTCACCTATTTCCCCTTCTATCCTTGCCCACGCTGCTCAGGAGACGCTGGCTTTCTTGCTGTTTCCTTGAATACATCTCAACTACTTCTGTGTTGTGGCCTTCGCATTTGCTACTTCTTTTGCCTAGAAGGCCCTTCCCTACCAGACAGCTCACACCATCACTTCGTCATCTTAATTGTGCGGCTCTCCTCAACTCCCCTTACAAAATCACACTCCTACTCACACCCACTCTCACCCTGCACCTATATACCTCTGTCTGGCTTAATATTTTTCCATTGCACTTCTCACCGTTTAACAAACATATATACTTGTTTATTTTCTGACTTCATGAAGCAGAATGTAAGCCTCTTCAAGGAGGCTTTATTTTTTTTCCATTGTAGTACACATGGCATCTAGAACAATGACCAACACATAGTAGGTATTCAACAAATACTTGCTGAATGAATAAAAATGTGATCATTTAGTTATTTAAAGTATTAAAAAATTACTCTCAAGGATTTTAAAGCTTTACAGTTGATTTTCTTGGTTTTTAGCTATACTAACAATTTCTAAAAACAAAATTAAGATTATTTTCTCTTGCCTCTCTGTTTCATGTCTCATTGAAAGAACCAGAATTTTTAGAACAATGTTAAATAATGAAAAGAGTAGGCATTCTTGGCTTGTTTCTAATTTTTGAATGAAGAGAAGAGACACTGGAGCAGGAACAGTGAACAAAATGCCTATTAGGATCCGACCCAAGTAGCAGAAGAGTGAGAAGTAGCTGTGGCTCAGACGAGGAAGGAAGGCTGTGATGAAGGAGGGTGCGACTTGTGTAACGGCATTCAAGCTCAAAAACATTTCAACTCTGCTCTTTCTAGAGAAAACAGGTTAGATTAAGCCCATAGGCTACCAGGTGGGACTCAATAACAGGGGATTAAGTAGAAAAAAATATAATTTTAAAATGTACTTATCTAACAGAGTATTAAATATTTAGATAAGAAGCATATTTTTTTGAAAAATAAAAAGAAAGTCTCAACAAGAAAAAAACCAACAACTCAATTAAAAAGTGGGCAAAGGATCTGAACAGAGATTTCTGCAAAGAAGATATATGGATGGCCAACAGGCTCATGAAAAGATGTTCAACATCATTAGCTATCAGGGAAATGCAAATCAAAACTACAATGAGATATCACCTCCCTCTGGTCAGAATGGCTATAATTAACAAGACAGGAAACAACAAGTGTTGGAGAGGATGTGGAGAGAAAGGAACCCTCAAACATTGCTGGTGGGAGTGCAAAGTGGTGAAGCCACTATGGAAAACAGTATGGAGATGCCTCAGAAAATTAAGAATAGATCTACCATATGATCCAGCTATCCCACTGCTGGGTATTTATCCAAAGAACTTGAAAACACAAAGGCATAAAAGATATATGCACCCCTATGTTCATCACATCATTATTCACAATAGCCAAGGCTTGTAAACAACCTAGGTGCCCATCAAGGGACGAATGGAAGATGTGGTATATATACACAATGGAATACTACTCAGCCATAAGAAATGATGAAATCTGGCCATTTGTGACAACATAGATGGACCTTGAGTGTATTATGCTAAGTGAAATAAGTCAGAGGGAGAAAGTCAAATACCATATGATCTCACTCATAAGTAGAAGATAAAAATGACAAACAAACACAGAGCAAGAGAGACTGGATTGGTGGTTACCAGAAGGGAAGGGAGGAGGGGGAAGGGCAAAAGGGGTGATTAGACACACGTGTGGTGATGGATAATTGGTCTTTGTGGGGTGAACATGATGTAATCTACACAGAATTCGAAATATATTATGATGTACACCTGAAAGTTATATAATGTTATAATCCAATGTTACTGCAATAATAAAAAATTTAAAAAAAACATATTTATGAAAAAATGTTGCAATATACTACTAGAGATATACAAACATACATCCTCTACATTTTTGGCATTCAGAAATTAAAGTGAAAATAAAAAATTTCCTTACTTTGAAAAGTAAAAAAATTAAAAAAAATTAAAAAAATAAGATATATTTTAAACTGTCAAGAATATTTATGTTTTTTAAAAATAATTTTTACAGGAAGATGAAAACAATCATTATTTGGCATGAAAATAAACGTATGCATTTATTTATATTTATTATGCATAATTTATAAAATTATGCCTTTATTTATAAAATGAGTTTTAAGTTACCTGAAGTACTTGGATCATTTCTTTTGTTTTTTCAAGGCATTTATTTGATTCATTAACTTGTGATTGAAGTTTTGCTATTATATCATTAGTCATCTCAAGCTCTTTCTGTATCTTTATAATCTTGTCTTCCTTTTGCATGGCAGTTTCTTTAGCTTCACGTAGTGAAGTTTCCAGCTCTTGAATCTTCTATTAAAAAAAACACACATATATAAGGTGTGCCTTGAAGACAGAATCACAGTTTATATGAAACAAAGATCATATATAGGTATTAATCTTTCAGATTGCATCAACATAGGATAGATGGAGACTCCAAATGTCACTCAATTTATACATGTATTATTTTTTTCATTTAGAAGCTGATCATTTAGGACTAAAAGAGGCCCAGATTTTATATAAGGTTAGTACTTATTTTATTTACTAGTTAGCATGGTGCTAAGCATATTAAATAGGCACTTACATTTTAAATTAACACTAATTACAGAAAGTATATTTGTTAATTGACACTTTAGAGGAATACATGTAACATATCTTTCCCTTTATTTTTATTACCTAGTTTTTATGCTGAAAAATACAAGTATGTGGAAAAATCCAAAGGCATATAATTAAGATTAAGTTCCCCCATCTCAGAACCCCCACTGACTCTAAAGCGATGACTACTAAACTCTTTCAAGTGTATCCTTCTAGAAATTTTCTATATGTATCTACGCATGTGAATATACAGTTTACAAAAACAGTAAGTCACACACACAATAGTGTGTAAGAAGAAAGTTCACACAGAATAGCGTGAAAGAAGAAAGAGCCAAAGCAGGACTGCATTCAAACATGAAGAAGACAGATATGACTACAGAAGAACTATACAACTTTAATGTAGACCATGAAGACACTGAAATTGTTAAAGGTTTTGTTTCCCTTGGTTCAGTCATCAGTTTAAATGGAGACCGCAGCCAAGAAATCAAGAGAAGACTGTGACTCAGAAGGGCAGCGATGGAAGAATCAGGAAAGATCATCAACAGTAAGGGAGTATCATTAGAGACCAAGGCCAAGATTATCAACATCCTCGCATTCCCAATTACTATGTGTGGGTGCGAAAGCTGGACAGTGAAGAAGGCTGACAGGAAAAAATGGACTCATTTGAGATATGGTGTTGGAGGAGAGCTCTACAGATACCCTGGACTGCCAGAAAAATGAACAAGTGGGTCCAAGAGCAAATTAAGCCTGACCTATCTCTGGAGGCAAAAACTGTAAAACTGAGACTATCCTACCTTGGGGACATGATGAAAAGTAAAAGGCAGCAGGAAAAGAGGAAGACGAAATACGAGATGGAGTAATTCCAGAAAGGAAGCCATAGGCGTGAGTCTACAGGAGCTGAGTAGGGCTCTTGAGGACAGGATATTGGACATCACTCATTCATAGAGTTGCCAGGAATCAGAGCTGACTCTACAGCACATAACAACAATAAATATATACTTCTGGTTTTTTGTGGGTTTTTATTGCTGAGGAAGATGAGCCCTGAGCTAATATCTATGTCAATCTTCCTCCATTTTATATGTGGATTGCTGCCACATCATGGCTGCCAATGAGTGGTGTAGGTCCGTGCCTGGGATCTGAACCATGAACTGGGCCGCCAAAGTAGAGCATGCAAACTTAACCACTATGCCATGGGGCTAGCCTCCTGCTTTTTAAAAAATTAAAAATTTTATTTTCACTTGATAATATATTTTCCAGATCTTTTCATTATCAACACATAGATCTCTCGCATTTTTGTTTTCATGGGTAAATATATCCTATTTCATGGAGGTACTATAAACTAGTTAACCTGTCACCTACTAATGAACATTTAGGTTATTTCCAGTTTTTTATAAATACAAAAATATCTTAATTTGTTCATAATATAAGACTGTTCACATATACACACATGCAGGTTTTCCTGGAAAATGTTTCTTTTTGGTCCACCTGGAATTTACTTTTGTTTAATGAATGAGGTAGGAGTCCAGACTTATTCTTCTAAGATGGCTAGTTGGTTGTTCTGATTCAAACATTAAGCAGACTATCTTTCCCCCGAGTTGACTGCTCCTACTGTCATGCACTGAATTCTCCTACTTGTTTGGGTGGACTGCCCAACTCTCTGCCTGCCCCACTGCTCTACCTCCACATCACTGACCTGCTCTGTGCTACTCTGATTTGGCCTAATTATCAAACTAATAACATACGATTTATTATCTGATGGGGTATTTCCTGGGGTCATTGAAAATGGGATTTCCTTGTGCTTGTTTATCTTATTGCTTTGGAAGATGGGT